>NC_091109.1:14838804-15139891 GCF_024713975.1 Paralichthys olivaceus
ATATTCAACCCACACAGTTAATACAACTGAGAACGCAAGAACATTATAGATCTGAATTAGTAAACCTTCTTAATAATTTGTGAGGCAGCATAATTTCATGTTAGCAGCTGCACTAAAAAAAAATTGAGAGATAGTTAAGGCAAACAAAATAAAACCAAATAAAAATTATAGAATTCCAACATTGTGAAACTTGTGGTCTTCAAAACCAGCGGTTATCAATGACGCAGTGATGATTATGCAGATGCAGGATTAACATGACCCAAGCATTCTGTTCTTCACTATGACTGGCAAAGGTGGTTTTGTCAGTATTACCATGGTGACCTCTGCTAGACAATAGGATTCATATAAATGTAAGGATGTTCCTTATATTTCAAGATGATTTTATTGTCCTCATAAAATTGGGCTAGCTGTTGAAGCCCTCTGCTGGACAGATGTTACAGTATAATGTAGCATTGGATCCCAAAAAGTATCTCAGAATTTGGAGGCGTATGAGATGGAACATTTCCAGATCCAACAATTACACTAAATCCATTGATAGTTTGACTGAAACGTAAAATTGTAATTAGTTTATTCTAGTTTATTTAGGGTTGTTTTTAATCATAGTTTTTTGGTAGGATAGAAGTGGAGAGACAGAGGAGAGGTTTTTATTGGTTTTCAAATGTGATTTGCACCTTAGAAACCTCTTGAGTTTTACGTGTATTTCCAGATGCCCCAACTTTTGTTAATTACCCTGTAATGTGTGTGTTACTGCACTATGTATTCATAGTACTGTACTGCAGGAAGTAGTGTTTTATATTGCTATTGTGAGAAAAAAGACAGATTTGTTTGTCATCCTGCAACAAGATATAGTTCAAAATATTGAAAGAACAGAACCAGATGGAGGCTTAATTGATAAACAAGCAGACAGTCTTCAGACTTAAAACCCATGGAGCTGCTTTTGGATTAACTTGACACAAGGTGGAAGCGAAGCAATCTGCAAGCCCGACAAATTTGCTGTAAGAACATTTGGAACAATTTCTGAATAATATTGGATTTCCGTTTTAGAGAGAATGCCTCGGGGGTGTTTGATATGCCGAAAGTACAGCTTGATAAGTCAAAAATGTTCAGCCTGAGAATCCCATGATTCCTTGTTTTCAAAATCCCAAGTAAAACTTGATACTAAAGTGTACTTACTCACCTTTGTTGCTTATGAGCATGAATGTTAGTGGCATATTGGTCCTTTATTAGCCATTTATATAAGCACTTACTGATGATGAATCCTGCATGACAATATTCTATTCTCTAAGTTTTTAAACTAGACATTCTTCCTCAATAACCACCTAATTACAACACCGCTTTGCCTAGTATGGACTTTTTAAGGTTGTAGTACCACATGAATAGTCATTCTGCCCTAAGGATAACAGATATGGTATGTTACTATGAATCAAACTCCAAAACTTCAAGTGTCAATTTCTAAATAACTATACATTGTTTTGATTAATGTTAATAACTCATAGCTGTAATCTGAAAACAATAAAAGGAAGCACAACGAGCCAATTAATTCAAGCTTTAAACTAGCCAACAGTTCCAGATAATTTAAACCTCTTTACTATGGCAGCCAATCATCAAGAAACAAATGTTACTGTTTGCTCAAAATTAGAGCAGTTAGAATAGCGATATCACTGCCTTCTCAGATGTCACATATTACTTGGTTAGTACAATCTTAGTGTAACTGATAAAACGGATGGCTCAAGTAACCAAAATTAAACAAAATTTGTAATAAATAGATGTATCTCTTAGTTCTACTGACATAACAAGTGACAGGGCAGCAGAGCAACTTGATTTGATCAGTATTGGATTGCTGAGTTGTAAGACACTAGCTAATATTACTGATTTGCAAGTGTTGAAGAGGCTAGCTGGAACACCTTAACTGAAATTATGCTGGTCCAGACTGCACATAGACAAACGCATACAGGGATTGTTTAGAAGCATTAAAGAGGTTTCTTTTGTAGTTATGGGTACAACTTCTGACCAAATCTGAATCAAATGATCAGATTTCTTGAAGAGATTGCAGTTTTGGAAGGTGTGCAAGTTTTCTCTCCCAGAGCGTCCACCCATGACATCCATCTCTGCATATAACCACACAGATGTATCTTCAGAGAGCATAAGTTGACAGTGACTCATTTTCACCTGCTGTGAGAGGGTCGATGCCCTGCTGTTTTAAAAGTCATGTTGCTGCCTTGGATTAAATGTTAGCATGTTCGATACTTGCACATGAATACTGGCCAATTTTATTCATAGTTTTTCCATCATATATAAAAATATGAAATATATGGACATGAGTTCAGAATGAGTCATCAACTAATAAGTGGGCTTTTACATGATGAGACATTTGATTGAATGCACAGAATAGAGGTCTGAAGTCTGAGACTACTTTACCCTACACTTGAATAGGAATATACAGCATATGGGCCTGAGTACAAAATGACAGAGTCGCACTGAGTCAGGTTTGTCCCTGTTAAAAGGGAGTTGTCTCTTCACAGTCACCAAGTGTTAGCTCATTGTGGGAACTGCTGGGTTTCTCTGTAATACTATAAGTTTGTGACCTTACTATGTAAAGGGTCTTGAGATACTGTATGCTGTGATTTGGCACTAAACAAATGAACACTAATTGAACTGAATTAGTATAATGCTCACCAGAAGTCACCAGAGTAGCACAGTGATTTTGCCAAATACTGAAAAATATGTAACAAACTTTATTTTGTGCATATACCGAGGGATTGAACAGCTACTATTTCACTGTGTGTAAAAAGACTCCAACCACTCAGAAGCTTCAGTACAAGACCATCAATTCTTCTACTGTGTTAACTGGAAGTGAATCAATCCTATTTCCTTGTCCAACTCTTTTGGTTGTTGTCAGATTAATGTGCTACAGTTTCCTTGTCTCTTGGCTTTCTCTGTGGTTTTCCATAAAGGAGACTGTGCTGAGTCAACAGCCTTTTAAATCCAGCCTCCATGGACAGATTTAGTGCTCTGCTGGAAAATCTAAATCTGCTTTGTTAGAAACACCTTCCGTCTGTGCAGCCAAAAGCACCAGTTCTTAGAATTTAAAGTTATGCTGCTAAGGAAAGAATTGTTACTAACTTTTAATCTCATTATTTTGTAGATAAGCAATTTCTAACATTTATCTTAACATTATCTGCACTGCTAGAAATTTCAATGTGTCCTGAATGGCTTATTACGAGAACTTCTGAGTGTAGTAAGTGCGCTACGCTCAGTAACAGAGGTGTTGTTAGACTGTTTTGTCATCTCAATTGTAATTGCCAGTGTGAAAGGAATGCGTATTTATAAATTAATTAAAAAATCGTGGTCCATCTCCAAGCAGAAGGTCGGTGGTGCGATCCCAGTCTTCCATCTGCATGTTGAAGTGTCCTCGGGCAAGATGCTGAACCCCAAATTGCCCCTCATAGAACAAAAGTGCTGCTAATAGATGCACTGTGCCAATGTATGTGTGAATGGCAAGAACTATACTGTGGAGTGCTTTGAGTGGTCATCAGGACTAGAAAAGTGCTATGTAAATACAGACCATAAGATGAAATCCTGCTGCTGCAGTAGTGATTGTTTGTAGGGAGGTGGAACCCTGGGGGGATCATGACAACCATAAAAACATGACGATCAATGAGAATGTGAGAAACGGTGAGAACAACAGCATTTAACACCAAAATAGAGATGCTTTATATTGTTTCAAAATGTTCAATATAAATTTGTGGTGGAACAAATGTAATATATATTGTCTGTGTATCTATATACAGCATATATATAGTATATACATTTTCATTCCAGGCTTGACATGCTCTTACCTCCCCCTCCATTTCCCTGGAGGTGTTGACTTTTAAAAAGCCAATTGTGACCAATAACATTTCTGCCTCCTCTTCAATTCTATGACCAAAACTCCAGCCTGCACTTCCACAGTGCCACCAAGGTGCTGCGGATGCTATTGAGAGAAATAGGCTGTTAAATAGAGAGTTGACGGGCCAAGGATCTGACTTATTGCAACCTCAAAACGAACTGCTATTACCTTGGAAAAACTGACTGCACTATTGATGTGTGCTGACAGAGTGGAACCCAAGTTCATAGATTGGCTTTTTCGGTGTGTCTGTGCTGTGGGGGAGTGCTTGTCATTTTCGCTTTCTGGTTGCGTGGCTTCCTGCCTCTCCTGTTATCTAGATAACTGCGTCTTTGCGATAAAAGGGGATTTGCTTTGTCAATTCCTCGGCGACGCACGCACAGATACACACATGCAAACTCACACAATGGCGCTCAATGCCTCTGTCACTGCCATAATGTGCTTTCATTATTGTTATGGCAGTGGAGTGGGAGAAACTCAGGAAAGACTGATCAAAAGAGAACGTTGAGAGAAGTAGTGGGGTGAGAACTTTCTTCAGACTTTGACAGAACCCTGATGACAAGCGTGGTGGGGGAGGTAGAAAAACAGTTTTGGGAATTATGTTATAAGGACCATGGTAGAAAAATGTATACATTATTTATTTTTTAACCTCTTCTGGTTCACATTCACAACAACATTCAACAAATAAATCAATAGGAATAAACATGGAGCTTTAGTGACTGACGGACATGTGTGTAAAAGCCTCAAAATGATTGAAACTAAGAACAAGTTTGAGGCTAAAGTTTAAGCAGACTCCTGTTTTCTTTTTTAGAAATCTATGAACATTTTTCAGAAGCAGCCCCCATCAATCAATTTCTGCTGACAAGCACTTAATCTCAATCAAATCTCAGCTTTAAAATGTACAGTATAATATGATAATGATGCTGATGACGATTCGTCTTCTCTTGCCTTTCAGTGCCTGGCTGTGTGGGAGTCATTCCTCCTGTCTCAGAAAGTGGAACCTAGTGAGCAGCTCGATGGGGAAGATATTTCCTGAAGTGTGGAAGAAAAATCTCATTCCTGTCCAGTTTATCCACCAGAACTTCCAAAGTACAGACTTTGAACCAATGTCCACTTTGCAAACATGCATTATGTACGAAACAAGCACTCTCTCTCTTTCTCTCTCTTTTTCTCTTTCTCTCTGGCCAAAGAGTTTAATCCTAGTTAAACCATTCCAGTGATAATTGGGCATCGACAAAAAAATAACACACGCTGTGATCTAAAGTACCAAACATATTGATGTTTACAAACCTCTGTGTGCATGGCCAAACATTAATGGAAGAATCTTGGCTCTTTGCTCACTGTGGTGATGCATCTTCAAACTACAAACAACATGGTGCCACTTTGAAACACTTCCCTTCAATGTGGATGGTGGAGAACTGTGATGTGTCATTGACAGAACGTTAACATACGGTGACACTGTTGTTAATTGGTATTTTTATTCGGTAGCGTGGTCTTTTAGTTTGAGAGCAGGGCTCATTAAATTCACGTTTAGATTGTTGTAATGCTTTCACTCAAATATCCCCTCCTTGTGCGTAGATTTGCTCCGATTGTGCTCAAATTGCGCACTTGCCCTCAGATATTTTGTTACTCGGACAGATTTTGCCAATGTTTCTTCTTGGGCACAAGCCAAAATATCTGAACACGAAATGAAGGCGTCCTGCTCGCAACCTAAAAGACCATGCTTAAGGTAAACTATAGTGCAAGTTCCATCACAGAAGAGTCTAAAAGTTCCAAAGTAATGTGAAATGTATGGGTTTGAAAACCATAGCTAGAAGCGAGGCTGTTTGAAGCATGAATAAACAAAATGAAAGATCAACAATATCATTTTTGATTAGGTCATGTTAGGTGGGTTTAGATTTCAAGTTTGTGCTCATTTGTTCAAACTTGGTTTTAATGAAAAATTGACAGAACTAATGTTCTCATTGTAAAATCCAGGCTTCAAAAGAAACCCCCACTAATTGTGACACAGCTTACCAATGTACTGCATCAATAACACCAATGAACTCGAACCATGTGACTGATCATGATCTTTTCTAACAATATTATAGCATTTTGAACACAACCACTGTTTTTTCTTAAAGTCTTACACAGATTACTCTCATGGAGTTGGGGACAGTTCCAGGGGACTTGTTTGCGTTCTCGATCTTGGGGAAAACTTCATTCAATGTCTACTTTTCTTGATTTTTTCAACATTGAAATCAAGTTGAAACATCATGAGTTAAGATGTTTTTTGTCTGTAAACTGTTCTCTGGGACGCAGCATCTGGGACAAATCACGACAACCTGTCAAAAAACTAGCATCAAAGACATCAACCGACAGTAGTAACCTGTTAAGATAATGTGGAATAATGTGACATCCTTACACGTGTCGCCATGTGTTTGCACTGGTGAACCACTCATAGAAACTCCTGGAGATGAAAAAAATGCACAGGGATATAGTCTGGGTGTAGAAGTGCTTATAGTGCACTGTGTGTGTTCTTGACTGTATGTTGACCCAAACAGACATACTGTATGCAGGTATCTACATCACACAGACCCTCATTGCCATGCAGATGCAGGAGATTTGAGCTTGGTTAGTGTTGTACGTGTCATTCATCCACAGCAAGTATTTAGGATCCCATAATCTGACGCAGTGACCAAGTAAATAATCAAACTTTCAATGGACACGCTGGTCTGTGACTGATTGGTCTGGAGCTGCTTTGTGTGTTTTTTCCAATTATCATGGCCTCTAAAGAGAATCCAGCCAGTGCAGATTCATGCACCAAAAAGATAAAATACACTTGTACTGCAGGTGACATCTCCATCCAACTGGAGTTACTCTTCCTTTAGGTTAACATGTGGGATCAGACTGGTTTGAATAACACACAGTAGTACTGATCTGCTCCAGTCTAACTGAAGCTGTAAGTGCCTAATGAAACTCTAACATGAATGTTTGCTTGTTTGTGCCGATTGAGATTTCACGTTTACATGTCTGATGAAGACTGTGGCTTTTTGCAATGTCTTTGTAATACGATCTGTTTTATACTTTTATTTTTGTCTTATCTCTTTTCCTCTCACTCTTCTTTTGCTTTTATCATCGAATATGTGAAAAAGTATTTTACGAGTTGTTGACATAATAATAAAGACTGATCACACCTTGTGTTTGCAGACTGTATCCGCATGAATTTGATGCGACAAACAAAGATGTATGATGTCATTCCCAGGCATTTTAAAGAGAATCACACATGCTGTCAGATGTTTGTTTCAGTTTGTTAAAGGTTGGTCGGCAGTGAATAATCCCAAATGAAGCAGCTCTGTTCAACACTGTGATCGTCATTATACCGTTGTGATGACAGAATATTGATTGAAACGTCTGGAAAGAAAATGTTTTTGGAGAACATGTAATGATTATTGCTTCAGTGCTGAACTGAAAGGCTGCTTATCTTCTAAAACAGGTTTAAGCTGTTGAAACAAATCACTCTGCTTTGACTTCTTCAGCACTGACAACGTAAGGATTTATTATTATTAGCTATCAGGTACCAAGGAACATTGTGCTCAACGCACTTCCACAAATGCAATCCAACTTCAGTGGAGTTTCAAGAGGACAACAAAATAGTTTTGGTTTAACATTAATGTAGTTTTCTGTATTGTAGCTGTGCTCAGAGGGGATGGACGTGTGAATGGCATGCTTCTGGTCATGTAATTAATGTTTAGTAGATGCAAAGAACATGTACAAACAAATGTCTAAAGGCATGACACAAAGAAGGGTCATTGAGCAAACCATTCACATGGTGTGGTCATGAAAAATGGGCTAGTTGTTGTTGAGTGATTTGTAAAGATTCCTTCGATCATATTACTGAACAATGATGTCACTCAAAAGAAATACTGAAAAATAAGCATCTTTACCTGATGTCACTGCATATGGGTCCATTAGGGTAAAACAACACATGGATCTGCAAACGATAAAGCACAAGGAGTGTTGAACCCAATGTGATGGTGCTATAACAGTATTCACAATCGTGCAGAATTTCCCTGGATTAGAACGAGCCAGTGAGTGTTGCCGGACACGATGATTTTTGTGTCGGGATCTCAGACTGGCTACAGCAGGTTGAGGCGGTGCAGGTGTTTCCTTAATGCTGTGGTGATGTTGTAGCTGACCCCAATGACCCAGACCACTGTATGATAAAAACATTGGTATAGAGGGAAAATCACTATATTATATCAAAATCATGTTGTAGCTATAGATGATAAAAAGACAAGAAACCAAACTCTTAATAAATTCATTAAATGAATTACAATAACATTACTCGACGCATGCAGCGACTCCATACTGCAAGTTTAACTGACATGTTACAACCTTCTCCAGCTGCAGTCCAACCCCACATCCAAGCATTTGGAAAATAGCTCATCCTCATGCATCGCAGTGAGGACACAAGAAGCTCGGGTGCACTCAAGTTTCCAAAGGTGAAGAAAAAGATCCAGCGTGTGACTTGGCCCTGACCTCTGACCCCTCTTCTCACAGACCTGATTGAAGCTCAAGCGCTAGAGGACAGATTGCTCCCCTCCCATCATTGAACACCCAACTGAGGTTGCTCACCTTTTTGTGGTGCAGTCTTTGGAGACACGCAATCCTTGTTGGTTTGAATCTGTTCATTGTGTTGGAGAATTGGAAGAAATGGACAGAATATCACCAGATTCGTTTACCTTTATGCATTTTGGGTACATTACGGTAACAGATTCCAGCAGTGCTGTAAATACCAACTACACAGTAAAACACTGTGTGCAAGTAATTCAGCTCTAAATCAAGAAATGTACATTTTCCTCTTTGTGTACAGGGAACAGGGAGGAGTACGCACAGCAGTCGTCAGCACACTTAACACCAGTGTAGAGCTCTCTTGCATGTAATCACGCTCTCTCCTTCCCCCTCTTTTCATTTTCTCCTCTTGCTTTGAGTCCCTTCTGCATTTGGAAAAAGCGCATGTGGAGGGTCTAATTTTCAAGGCACTAGTTTATTTAAAGAACCCTCTTTAATATTTAATGTGATTAAGTGTGTAGGATAACCTACTTAGTAGTAGCTTGTGCAGCTGCACGGTCCCCACCCTGCATGCAGAAAGACAGGAATAGACAGTAAATGTCTCGTTTTGTTCTCAAAGCAAAGCTGTATGTTCCCTGCACACGGTTATTGTACAGTTTGTACTGCACAAGCCTTGTAGTAATAACTACTGTTACCAATGCGTTTTGGTTAATTACTCTTGTCATTTTGACATATATGGCTTTTCAAATACTTTTGAAACAGATAAGCACCATGCTCTGTTATGTCTTAATTGTTAACAAAGTATCAAATCACTATAATGTGACAGGAGTCATTCACAGTGGATGGTACGAACTCTATGGAGCAAACTATGTCCTCAAAACTGTCCACATACAACTGTATCTCAGAATTAGATCAAATATCAATATAAGAAAATGTGACACATCTTTATGAACTGTTGCTCTTACTGTGTCAGACAAATGACATTTTTATACCAGTTTGTCGCCTGATGCATTTAAAGGTCCAGTGTGTAAGATTGAGGTCAAAGGGATCTATTTGCAGAAATTTTATGTAGTATAATTCTCATGATGTTTTTACTAGTTCGTGTCATCTAAATTGTATGAATTGTAGTTTTCTTTACCCCAGAAAAGGCCCTTTATATTTAAATACTTTATATTTACATTGAGGGGACCCTCTCTACGGAGGCCGCCATGTTTTTTACATTAGTCCAGACTGAACAAACTAAACACCTTTTGAGTTTTTATGACAACTGAAGCTGCCACAGGTTCTTTTTCATGTTTGGAAGGAGAGGGTGAGGTGAGGGGTGTTCAGCTGCAACATGCAATTTCCCCATAGAACAAAAAAAGTGCTGCTAATAGATGCACTGTATGAATGTGTGGGTGAATGGCAAACTGTAGTGTAAAGCACTTTGAGTGATCATGAAGACTAGAAAAGCATTATATAAATACAAACCATTTCACTTAAAACTTGCCTTTTAGATCAAGTGTATTGTCAAAGCTTCAGGTCTGTCTTGGACCAGCTCTCAGTTATGCTGCTATAGGTCTTGATTATCAGGTGAAACATGACACGTGACAGCTTCTCTTCCCTCTTCTCCCTCCTCATCACATCAACGTCTCATCAATACATGATACTGACTTCTTTCCCAGAGTCCTTTTGCTTTCTCCTTGTGGATCATTGATTGTCATCATGGTGGCATATGATCGTGGCTAAGAATAAGTAATTTTCTGAGTGTGACACATACTTTTTTCGTTTTTTTTAACTGGTACAAAATTGAGCAGATTTCACACCAGTTATAAAGTGAGGACGTAAATAACCCAGAACCTTCCTCTTTTTCAAGGAACATGGTATCTCACTTGCTAACCTCATTTCTTGGAGACTTTGGCACATATGGACCAACGGAGCATCTCTCAGGTGGCGAGAGGATTCATAATTCACCAAGAGAGACTACTCTACAGCATTGGCCTGGCATAGAATGAATGTTCCCTCAGCATAGATGAACAAAAGCCAAGAATTCTAGTGTATGACATGCTCAGTGTGATGGAATCAATCCAAGTATGGCAGCACTGAAAGACCTCTTGAGGCCCTGCAGGCCTGTGTGTGCATGTTCAATAAATGTACATGTGCACAAGTCTGTATGTGTCCATCACACACACACACACACACGCACACACATCATTAATGTGATTAACCATGCATGCCCTACTTCTTCCGTTTGCAATATGGGCAGGCAATATGGTTTGTGACAATATTTTAATAAGATAAAATAAGATAATCCTTTATGCATCCCACAGTGGGTCAATTTGCTACATTAAAGCAGCAAGAGGGCAGTCAAAAATATAAATATAAATGTGGTAGATATAAAACATATAAATGGAATAAAAATGAATATTTACAATTGTGAACAGAATGTGTACAGTGTGAACATATGTACAGTGAAATGGATTGCACGTAAGTCATTGAGTTTCACAGACAGAAATGTTTATTGCAGAGTCTTCTAAAAATGATGTGGATAAATCAGTTGTGGTGGCGACTCCAGAACCTGCGAGTGGACACCGATGATGAGGAAGCCCTGTAGCTGAATAGGATCTTTTGGGCCTAATTGTCAAGAGAATACTGTATTTATTCATATTAGGAAATACAATTCTGAACTATACTTCCAAAGGCTTGATTTCCTTAATATACCTCAAGAGACCACTCTAGCACCAAGGCACAATAACAACTGGCATGAGAATGAACTTCATGTGGGTGCTGCTTTATTGTATTTTATCAAACAGGGACTGTTTCAACTTCTTGTTTTAAGAGCTTCATTATGTCGTTTGTATGGTTTGTATGTACATTTAGCATTTTTCAAAAATGTATTTCTTTTTAATGAAACAACTATCGTAATTTCCCTGGTGGCAAGTATGCCAGTACAGAAAAGCTTTGCACCATGGGCTGACACTGGGAGGAATGGGTATTTAAAATGGCTGAGTGGCTCATTTATGCTCCCTGTGTAGTAATGACGCAGTTTTGCAATCCAATGAACTTTATTTCTTTTGCTTTTGGTTATAAATAATGTATGTGGTTAAAAAGGGTAAAACAACACTTACAAGATCAAGTTCCCAAAACTAGCTTTGCTTGTTTTACTTGCATTGCTATCTCAAGAAAGTGGAGATTGATTGTGCTCATGTTATTTTATTATTTCATTTTAAGAGTGCATCATCAAGATAGCAATATGCACCTACATAGGTGCGTGCAAAACACTAATACACAGTGCATGCTGATTGTCTGCTTGTGTCCTTGTCAAATTACCCAAATCCACCTTTATGTATAGCAAGGTCCGGCCTTGTGTAATGTGAGATGATCCTCTGATTGCCTGATAAATTAGGGGACTAGCTTCAACCTTTTTAAACCATAAACCTGGTGCCGTGACCCTTTTTTCTTCCATTATCAAAAATGCATTTGGACAGTCCATAATTTTGTCCTAAATACACTTCCTCTATGTGTTTTAGATCAGCGGTTCCCAAATGGTGTGCTGCGAGGCGTCCCGTTTGAGAGAAATGTACAATATTATCATTGCAATACTACTTTACTACAGGGCTCCAGAGTGCTCGGTGAAGTGCTGGTCTGTCTCTGTATATGATCGAGTTGTATCACATCTTCATCTCATCTCCTCTTCAGAGTTAACAATCACACACAAAGGCCCCGGGCTGGCCCACTCACACTGACACACGTGAAGCAGAGACGAGGGAGATGAGGAGGTGAACGAGGTGATGTATGTCGAACAGTCAAAACAAAAAGTCTGAATACAGAGTTTCCTCTTCTGACCAATGCCGTAAAACGATTATCCCCCCTGCTTCACGATCAGAGCAGAATTAGTAATTAGTTTGTACTGAATCAGATTTTCTGTCTGGGTGTCCTCCCTCCGCTCTCCTGCTGATCAAGAGTTCACAAGACACTTATTTAAACACATCCAAAATGTGACGAGCGCACACACACACACACACACACACACACACACACACACATCCTTATATCCTAGATGAAATATTAACCCTAATACAATACAAAGCTAAAAGCTCATCTAAGTCAGACCACCCCATCCTGTTTACTGAGCTGGTAACAATTATCTTGAGCCAGATGTTACATATTTCATATTTATTCATGAGCTGTTCTTGTTAACAGCCAGAGAATCCATTTTTTGTATTGTTTTGGTCATGGTTGAATGGTTTACATTTTATTTGTTTAGGATATTTTTAAGTCTCATTCAAATGTTAGACTGAATATTCTTTAGAAATAAGTTCATTGCTCTTTGAAAGGCTGTACTATAATATTATCATTGTACCAGTGGTTTAAAATGGTTTCACAATGATGACAATAATGTCATCTACCACAATGATTTCTGGGACAAAATATCGTCAAAATGTGTTACTGTGAAGAGCCTACCTTCATATTTTTAAGAAAGTTAGAGGTTTCCTTTCATAGCTTAAAGCTTTTGTTCTGTAAGAATTTCTTACAAATACAAAGGTTAAATTCTTTACTCAAACACTTTGTGAACCCCAATTTTCACCGTTGGCCCAGTTGTCAGATGTTAGGAATTATAAGTTGGTGACACATCAAACACATTGATTTACAGCCAATTTGAAGGAGAACAATTTAAAGAAAAAAAAGAGAAACGCAGGTGAAAATGGATGATAATGTGGGTTTTTGCAGGAATAAGAATACAGGTGTCTGTGATTTTGGCTTTACTTTGGTTGTGCCTTAGGCAGAAACATTTTTTTAAACCACTGCTTTAGATCATGAGCTTGTTTTGTTACAGAACCTAAACTCTCCTTTTTCTGTGTCAAAGTGTGATTAGGCAGACAGATTAGGTCCAAGTGCATCTTTAGTATTTTTGTACATATGGATTTTATTTTCAAATACTGTCAGCATCACAGTAAAACGTGATAATCTGAAGCAATGCTACGGACACATTGGCGTAGCATAAAGACCCCTCTGTGTTTGTTTTGGACAGTGTTGATTGGGCTGTGATCAAAGTATAGTAACCACTATAACATAATGAAAATAAAAATATATTTTTGGGTTTGGTTTGGTGCCTGTTTGGTCGCGTTTGTATTGGTTGATAAAAGCTGTCAATCAAACTCCTTTGCAGACTGAAGAAGTATGGACGCAAATGCACCATGTGGTTTGCATAAGAAAACACACATCACACCTGTAGTAGTACAAGATATCATTCTGTTTCTCCTTCTAAAATCATTTTTGTCATGACTGATAATATTAAAGTTGCAACACCTAAGCTAAATAAACACAAAGGCAGCAGTGACGTCAAAATAATTGAATGTCTCCACATGGCCCCATACATGTGGTGCTGATGATACACGATGACATCACCAAAACAGTCCAAACAAGTGTAGTCTCAGTAAATCTGATGCAATAAATAATGAATTCTTATGTAAAATCTATGATGATGAATCAAATTAAGTATGACTACTAAAAGAGTGATTCATTGTGCTGAGATTTTAAACAATATAGCCTCCCCCAGGCCAGACAAATTAATGGAAGGAACATTGTGTACTTCATTTTCTGAAACACAGAATGCTTTTGTAATGAATCATCACATTTTTTTTTTTTTTCTGCAGTATCTCTTTCAGCTTGCTCTTTCTACCTCTGACATCATGAGAGGGCCGAGTCCCCGGTCGGTGAGCCCCGAGGCCAGCAGAGATCCAGACTCACAGTGTGACATAATACGACTTAATGACCACAGCCCACTCCTGATGCTACACAGGCATCACTGCTTTGCCATGTTCTCCTCCCGTTTCATCAGCCTGCCCTGACCCAGTTTGGGATGAAAACTGTTAGTGTGTCTCTGTGATTTGCTCCGTGGACTCTGTCTCTGCAGTAGATGAGGTGAATCCTCTGTCCGGGGCCAGGACTGTTCCAGAGGAACTCCTGCCTCCACCTTGTAGATTTGTGTCCCTCTGTTCGCTGCATGGATCCACAGCCGCGGAGCTTTACCATTTAACAAGATAAGTGAGTGTGTGTAGATTGGATGAGGACGAGTGCAAGTGCTGCTCATTGAAATCGATACACGGCAGGGACTCATCAGTCACAGAACTCTGGAGGCAAAAGGAGCTCACTGACAATTTGGATTAGCAGACAGAAACATACATCAATGCTCTTCACAATGATACAGCCCTGTTAGGATAGTAATATCAAAACAGAGCTAGCCCTTGTCCTTTCAAGGCTTTAGAATATTAATCAAACGAGTGCAGGGCCCATTCCGCACTTGCCTGTATACTCTACCTCCGTTAAGTTATTCCTTGTCATTAGTGAGTCCTTAGTTCTACAGTATACATCACTTTTTATTGTTTGTGTGCTGGACGTTGTGTGAAGAGATTTTTATTACAGTCTATGGTGCAGATTCAGTTTAGAAAAGACTGTGTTCATCATACATCTGTAATGCAATGAATTTATAGTCATCGTTTCTCATAAATAAAACTATATTAGCTTCATTGTTTTTCGTGTGTGGTTTATGAATAAGTATGGATGATTTACTGAGCAGGTGTTATTTTTCCATTCACTGCTCGTCGGCTAATTTTCAAACTTTTAAAATTTAAACTTCAACGGCATGCCTATGCTTTGAAAAAAAAAAAGTTAGACAAATTGGCAAACAGAAAGTGATTCTTTGAATTTTTGATCCACAGTTTGGCCCAGTTGCTGACAACTGCTCTAGTCCGAGAAGTTAGAAAAAAGCATGATGGCCAACCCCCCCTCCCCCTGAGGTACCTAGAATGAAGAGGTATCCATCATAATGTATAAGAAGGGATGAGGAAGAAAGGATGTAGGTAGGGAAGGATGGAGAGGAAGACGAAGGTTTGTCTGAATCAGGTTGATTCAAGTTGATCTTCTGTTATTCAACAGTAAATTAATAAAACATTGTGGTGTTATTCCCGTATCGTGTCAAGATATTGTATCAAAGATGAAACCTGATAACTTGACACAGTTATGGATGCTGTCAGTCCTCAGTGTGCACTCATGTTACTCATTCATCATACAAAAATAGTGACTTGCGTTTCCTAGAATGATTTCAACCAAAGATTTGTAAGTGTGTCTTCAGATAATGCCACTGAGTGTATTGTCAACACGTGTCTGTGTCCTCTGAGAAGAGGGGCTTTTGATAATAATACTTGATTCTCTGTGTATCAGACCACAATTCCTGCTGTCATCGTCTGACAAGAGGGACAAAACATTTGCCTCATTAAAAATGTCTCCACTGGGCGGCTTGTCAGTTATCTCCACCTGTTGCATTCAGCCTAACCCCCTGCAGATGCTGCTTTCACTATAATTGACAGGGCAGGGGATTTAGCCCACGGAAATGGGAATGCACACTTCTAAAGCCTAATTCCCAATCTTCATACTTACCCGCCAATTCACCCACATCGCTCTAAGTCTCTCTCTGCATTCTCAGGGAAGAAAAAGGAATGAAAGCGGTAAACCTGGTCAGAGCTGGGAAGTCTCAGGCGGTAGATTACTGACACGGCAGTCAGTAATCAAGCTCCCATTCAGCTTGGGAGCTGAAAAAACTCAATCGACTCTGCTGAAGGGAAAAGAACACTGGGCAGCTGGATGGAAGGATGGTGAAAAAAATCATACATAATATGATATCATTAACCTTGATTTGGGAATCCAACGAAGATAACAATGAAAGTAATATGAGATGCACTGTCAGACATATCTTGTTCCTCTGCAGGTGTTTTGGGTGCCTGAAAGGACAGGGCTTTGCTCTGCAGATATTTCAGTGGGTGTAAAGATTTAAGACACTATGTCACCATTTGAAATATTTTGTCACCACCAGTAACCCAGTACTTGTTGATTTATAGTGGAATGATGGGGGTTGCCATCCCCTTCAAACCAAAATGAGCAAAAAATCATCCCTCTGTCAATTCTGCCATCCCCTCGCAGCCATCCCCCATCCTGCATGAGAGAGAGGGCTGTGTTAGGGCTGCTGACTAAAATGTGGGATACTGTCTTTAAGAAATGGAGGACAGCGCACTTTGCCTCACTCTCACATACAATCACAATGATTGTCACTGACATTGTCTGTCAGATTTACCACCAGCAACACTGGCAGAAATCCTACCCTTATCGTTGACTGTCAAAACATCCATGAACTCCAAACTCTCAAACCCATCAGGCGCAAAAGTCACTCACCTGGTGTAAATCCAGCCTGCATTGTTGACTTATTTTTACCTGCACATGCACGCAGGGTAATGACTTTAAATAAGAAATATATAGAATCAACAAACCTTTATCCCAGTTGAAAAATTGATCCATACATCTATTGACATCCCATAAAAATGGCAAATCATGACTTCACATATTATTTAAGACGATATAAATTCTCTTGTTCAATCGTGTCAGAATTTATATGGCAACATATGGTAAATTCATAAAACTGAAGATGTATTTTAAGAGTGTAACTTCTCTTTACTTTAAGGGTGTAACTAATCTGTCATTT
Organism: Paralichthys olivaceus; assembly: GCF_024713975.1. Lineage (NCBI taxonomy): Eukaryota > Metazoa > Chordata > Actinopteri > Pleuronectiformes > Paralichthyidae > Paralichthys > Paralichthys olivaceus. The sequence goes on from NC_091109.1 coordinate 14,855,760, forward strand.
GGCAGGCATGAATTTTACATTTGGCTTGCAGGGAGTTGGTGGAGTGCCATTTTTACGTAATAAAAAGAATAAATCAGCTACCTCCTATAAATCTACACTGGTGAATATACACTGTAGAATAGACGCCATTGGGACAGAAGAAGAACAGAAAGTGAAACAGGAATGTTTTTACTTTAATGTTCTCTCTCAAGATATATCACAACAACAGAATTGCCAAAAATTAAAAAGCCTCTTGAATCATATGACAGAGACAAGTCAGGCCAGAAAATCAGTCTGAATATAAAACCAAGGCATTATCTCCATCAGCAGCAAGAACAACTTTAATTAAAAATAGATCATCAAACACTTTTATGAGGACCTCATATATTAATTTTAGTACTTCAACTCATCCATTTTCAGTTATGTATTTGTTTTTGTTTTTGGTCACATTCGTGAAATTAATGTTTGGGTTAAAATGCATCAAGACAGTTGGCAGTTGTGCTGATGATGATTATTATTACGAATGAAAACAAATCATAAATCACATTGATGATGGTGGTGCAAGTGTGATAGCCTTGTAGTTCGATGCGGCTGTAACATCAAATCAAGAAGATACAGATCAATTTAAACCCTAGGTCGGTTGCCCAAGTTTCTGCCAGATCACTTGTCATTTGTATTCAATTAAATTAACTTTAAGCATGTTTCAAGGATATGAAACCTGGATGACCAGCAATTGTCTTATTGAGTTATAAGACCTCACATTTAAAGCCATTAACAATCAAGCACCTTCATATATCAAAGCCCTGATAACACCTTATTATCCAAGTAGATCACTTTGTTCACAAAACACAGGCTCTCTTGTGGTTCCAAGAGTCTGTAAGAGTAGAACAGGAGGTAGAGCATTCAGCTACCAGGCTCCTCTCCTGTGGAACCAGCTCCCTCTCTGGGTTCAGGAGGCAGACACCATCTCAGCATTTAAAGTTAAACTTTAAACGTTCCTTTTTGATAAAGCCTATAGTTAGTTCTGGATCAGCTGAGTCCTGAACCATCCCTTAGTTATGCTGCTATAGGTCTAGACTGCTGGGGGAACTCCCATCATGCACTGAGCACTTCTTTCCTTCTCTCTGTCTCTTTTATACATGGCAATATGAATTGTTATGAATTGTTGTTGCTATCAGTAATAATTCATAACTTCTTTACACTGTTATTCTTTTCATTTTAACTGTCACTTCATTTTACCTGTCACCTTTGCACCATGTACCCTGCACTACACTACGTGTGTTAATTTAAACCACTTTAATATTACAGACCTTTTTATACAATAATATTGTCTTTTGCACATCCAGTCCACGTATTCTTACACTGCCAGTATATTGTATAGTCAAGTACTTATAATTATACCCTACTATATATTATATATCATATCATATTATATCATACTCTGCATACTCTGCATATTCTCTGTATATTCTTCGGATTTACAAGTCTATATACACATATTTATACATGTGTACATGCTATTATTATATTATTATTATCACTACTACTACTACTATTATTATTATTATATATACTATTGCTGCCATTATTACTATATACTGCTATTATATTGGTATAATTACTGTCTATATAAATATATATTATGTTATATTGTATACTATATATATATATATAAATATATACTGTACTAATATTCTTATATACTGTCTAACAATAACATTACCATCATATCATTATTACTATTATCATCATATTGCCACTGCACTACTTGTCTGCCTATTCATCTTGTGTTTCTGTTTCTGTTCTTTTTACCTAAATGTTTTGTTTTGTTTTGTTCTATTGCATTGTGTTTTGTTGTGTTCCGATACACAAGCTGCTATGACACCTTAATTTCCCTCCGGGGATGAATAAAGTACTCTATCTATCTATCTATCTATCTATCTTGTCAGATCTGATACCTGATGTTGCTCAAGCCCTTGCTTCCAGATAAACCATTAGCAATTTATCTATGTATGATCTTTGATCTTGATTTGTCCTTGGATTGTCCTTTAAACAAATTTCAAGGACTGCCTTTTTCAACCTATGTAACTTTTTGTCTCAAAAAGATGCTGAAAAAGTAGTCCACGCCATTGTTACATCCAGACTTGATTATTGTAATTCCTTATTATCAGGCTGGAGCAGTAAGTCGTTAAAGACCCTGCAGCTTGTCTGAAATGCTGCAGCACGTGTCCTGACAAGAACCAGGAAAAGAGATCACATATCTCCTGTATTAGCTTCACTACACTGGCTTCCTGTTAAATTTAAATTGCCCTCCTCACCTACAAAGCCCTTAATAATTGGGCACCATCATACCTTAAAGAGCTCATAGTACAAGATTACTACACTAGAGCACTGCGCTCCTGGAACTTAGGCTTACTTCCCTAAAGTCTCCAAAAGTAGAGTAGGAGCCAGAGCTTTCAGTTATCAAGCTCCTCTCCTGTGGAATCATCTCTCAGTTTCAGTGTGGGAGGCAGACACCCTCTCTATGTTGAAGAGTCGGCCTAAAACCCAGGTGTAGAATTTTGGGGGACACATGCAGGATATCTTGCCTCTTCTCCCTCTTTATCACATTTATGTCTCAATAATACATGTTAGTGACTTGACTTCTTCCCCAGAGTCCTTGTGCTTTATTGTTTGCAGATCCAAGCAGCAGCCTTGTTTAAAAGTGAATGGGATGGTTAGTGGACCAAAGTAACCATGGGTCCGATACTGTACGTCCATGTAGTGTGAGCTGATTACGAGTTGATGTCAGAGTCATGACCACCCAGGATTTTACTATTATCACTGTCACATATGACATTTGAGTTAATTAAATTTAATTAGAATTAATTTTATTGTAAAGTTGCATCATTATCAATATTTCCATATATTGAATTTCAGCAGAATCTCACTACAACAATATAATTATATAACGTGAAAACTGAACTATTTGTTTTAATAACTAAGGATTCCAAGTCAAGGATTTGTATATACAAGAAGACATACAGGTGGCTGTGGATTGGTCGGTAGAGTGGGTTAACCACTAACCAGAAGGTCAGTGGTTCGATCCCTGGCTTCTCCAGTCTGCATTCTGAGGTACAAACCCTGGGATGTGTGGCAGAAAAAGCTCTGCATATAGAAGGTCTGTGTGAATATAACGTGCACTTTAAAAGACTAGAAAAGCACAACACAAATAAAGTCCTTTTACCATACAGGATATGTCTGTTCCGTCTCTCACTTTTGGATTTCTGTGAAATTACAACTGAACAAATCCCTAAACAATAGAATGTGTCACTGTCTCATTGTGAATTTAAAAGTTAGCTTTACTTCTTACTGAATGTCCTAAAGGCAGTTACTGTTTAACCAGGTGTAGCTGATCACTGGCCAGCAAAGCTTTATTTTAAGGTCCATTTACCTCCTTCAGATTTAATTGGTAAAGTTTTGGAGGTTGTCTCAAAAGTAAATTTAAGGAGGAAGTGGGTGTTAAACAGATATAAGTGCATGGGTTGAGATCATACTAGTCACAGCCTCATTCTCAGTGCACTGCATTTGTGTGTTTGGAGCACAAATGCTTCTCTGCTCACAAATAATCTGTAGTCATATCACATGCACATGCAAGTTGTCCATATGCGAGGGATGCCATACGTCGCTAATGTATGTGTTTCCATAAACATTCATGTGTTTATGTGTGTCGGTCTTTGTCAAGGCCAGCTGGACAGGGCGTAATTATATAGTGCTGGCCCATGGCTAAGTAATGGTTATGGATCCAGAGACTTTCCATTATGTGAGCTGGGAGGACAGGCGAGTGAAGTCCTTTACTGACTGAGAATTACTCTAACAGCACACAAAGCGATACAAACGATGTGTTTTTAGTATTTAGGGGTGGCTGTGGCTGAGGGGTAGAGCATTCATCCTCCAACCAGAAGGTCGGCAGTTTGAGCCCCAGTGTTCCCCATCTGCGTGCCGAAGTGTCCTTGGGCAAGATGCTGAACCCCGAATTGCCCCTCATAGAACAAAAGTAAAAAATGCTGCTCATAGATGTGCTGCATGAATGTGTATGTGAATGGCTGAATGGCAAACTGTACTGTAAAGTGCTTTGAGTGATCATCAAGACTACTATACATAAGACAAAGTCTGACAGTGATGAAGGGAGCATTAATAGAAGTATAGCCAATAATGGTAGTGTACGTGAGCAGGCATATTTTATTAGATAAGATACAATTGTATTGATCCACACACAGGGGAAATTCAGTTGTAGCAGTAGCAGATAGATCAGAATGAGGTAGACAAGAGAAAAACATATTTAAAAAAAGCAATAGAATAAAAAAGAATTCAAAGAAAAATATCTAAGCAATCTAGTTGGAATCCTAATCCACAATCAGCTGCCACTCTGATCCACAATCACAATAATGCTGAAAGAAAGTAAATGACAGAAAACCCAGAAAGACCATCTCCTACAGATGGGAACAGTTATATGAACAGTCAGTTCAAGCAGACTGATCTGAGATCCCTATACAGAATCCTCCACTGTATAGTTTGAATGAATTTCATACTCATTTATATTGAACTTGTGGGTCACCCTGAAATGTCATCATCATTGTCAAATTTTTATTTGCACGGCCCATATTCACAAATCAATCAATTTGTCTCCGAGGGCTTAACAATGTGCAACATCTTCTGCCCTTAACCCTCGTTAAGAATCAGAAAAAAATATCCCCCAAAAAAACACCTTCATAAAAAAACACTGAAAGACATAAATGGAGAGCTGTATCGATGTTTAAAAGAAAGAAGTCTGACAGAGATGAAGGGAGCAGCAATAGAGGTATAGTCAAGAGTGGCAGTATGTGTGAGCAGGCATTTTATATATCTAGGCAATCTCATTTTAATCATTATCCATTATCAGCTGCCAACACGATCCACGATTCACTATGTGGCCATGGCCGCGATCTTGAATCTGCAAAGATAAAGCGCAAGGACTCGGAGGAAGAAGTGAAGTCAGAAACACGTACTGATGAGACATTAATGTAATGTGTCCCCTAACTATCTAGGCCAATAGCAGCATAACTAAGAGCTGGTCCAAGACAAGCCTGAACCAGCTCTATAAGCTTTAATAAAAGAGGAAGGTTTTAAGCTAACTCTTAAACGTAGAGAGGGTGCCTGCCTGAACCAAAACTGGGAGATGATTTCACTGGAGAGGAGCCTGATAGCTGAAAGCTCTGGCTCCTACTCTGCTCTTGGAGACTTTGGGGGTGACAAGTAAGCCTGAATTCTGGGAGCGCAGTGCTCTAGTGGGGTGATAGGTTACTATGAGCTCTTTAGGTTTGATGGTGCCATATTATTAAGGGCTTTGTAGGTGAGGAGGAGAATTTAACTACTATTCTAAATTAAAGAGGAAGTCAGCATAGTGAAGCTAATACAGGAGAAATATGAGCACACGTACGAAAGTGTTGGAGCCTGCTAATAGGGAAAAGCAATTATCAAGTCTGGTGGTAACGAAGGCATGGATTTCTTTTTCTGCATCTGTTTCAGACAGGCCTGGTGGTTTCACTGGACTACTTGCTACTGTGGATCAGCCTTGTGATGCAATTCAGAGTAGCTATATCATGAGGCATGTCTGAGGTGTTCAGGGCCAGGTATTGTATAAACTGAGGGAAAGCACAGAACCCTGACCAACCCCATGATTTGTGCGCATTTTAATTTTCTGAATGTGTTGCATGTCCCGGGAAACAGAAAAATAAAACAAACTAGAAACCAACTGGAAGTCGGGTAAAAACAAAATTATATTTAGTTTGAAAAGAGAAATATGACTTAATTTACTAAACACTGAAATAGGAAAACATGACTTCCGATCAATATTCCTTAAACTTTCCTCTCTTTAAAGCTGGAACTAAATGTTGCGAAGCTGCATGAATCAATACTGATATATTACAGTTAGTCAAACATCAATTTGAAAGTGACGGGTATCGTTTGTAACCAAGTGCTTTAAAGATGAAAAGTTCTTTCTTGGGAGCAGCAGCCCAGAAAATGGAAATATACACATTTACATTTTTATGTCAATTGACAGAGATGTTGCAATACACAAGCTAGCTGCCTGCTACCTTCCTGTTTTGGAACAGTTTTGTCTTTTACAACAAATTGAGTTACTGGGTCTGGAGCATAGAGGCACCTGGCCTGGAAATATCTGGGTTTTTGGTCCTACATCCTTCAGACGAAACAAAGGCCAGGCTGATTTACACATTATTGTGTACAAGTACAATAGCAGAGGTTCTAATATAACTGACTGCAGGGACTAGTGAATCCCTTCACTATGAGATGTATGATGCTGATGATGATGATGAGCATCATAGGTTGCTTTGCAAATAATTAACTTCAGAATGACAGCGTTTTCTCTGGGTAAATGATCCATTTTATCTTCTGTGCTGTTGGCTATGTAATGAAGTGGCACCCACCCCCCCTTCAGAGGCTTTACTGAGCTGAGGTCCGCTGTCTCTGCCAGAAAGCAGAATCCAGCATCATCCTCAGCTAATCATTCCCTCTGTGTAGCTCCCTGGCAACAGTGTGCATGCAAATGAGGATGATGAAGAGGTTGCCCAGTGGTACTCTACTCCAAGTATCAGTTCTGCAAGCATGGTTTTAAGACTGTTACCACTTGACCGTACTTCCTTTTTCACATTCTATCAAACACATATACCACTGTTGGCAACATGTACCTGCTTATGGTCCTCAGGTGCAATGTTTCAAGCGGAAGGTTCTTGATGCTTAAATTGTGTAATGCCACCCAATCTGAAGGCTATCCTTTAAAAATATCCTCACATTGACACAATAACTGTACAGTATATAAAGATGGTTGAGCGCATATTTTGGCAGGACCTTGACACGAGAGCTCGTCTCGACAATCAACTCTTCCCAAACCCTGGCTCCCAATGACATCACCAACATAAGATCATAATACCTATTAATAGTTTGGCTCCATTATTGTACCCTGGGTGAGACGCGTAATCCATCTCTCCATTCTTTCTTTAAATATACAATGAAGCTATGGTTTCACGCTATGGACAGTAAAATATATGTATGTTTACAGTGAAGGAAATATTCAAAAATGATTTATTTGTGTGCTCTCAACTGACAGTGGAAACAGAAGCTGCGTATATAAACTCAACTCTTTATTATGTCATTCAGTTCTTTTTGTTTTTAAGAGAGAATTGGGTCCAATAGATCACAGCTCAGAACAGTAGTTCAATTATCTCTACCTTGTTTTATTATATTTTCTTTATCATTTTGTTCTTTGTTCCATCATCACTGCAGCTTTGCTTTAATTTTATTGGACTGCAACAAGCTCGAGCTCTGCTCATATCCCTAAGTTCATGGGGAGAATGTGGCTGTTTTATGTGTTATTTTTAATGTCGCTGTCTCTGCTTGTTCTTTGAGAGTTGGAAGAGAATACTGAAGTCAGACCCTCCCCTGGAAATGATGGAGTTCAGTGACTATAAAGGCTTCAGTTATCTTCGCTGTCAAACATACATGAAAGGCGAAAAGAAAACTCTGAGCATTAAAACATCTCAGTCATGTTGTCGGGACAATGTTGCTTTGTACTGTTCTGAAGCTAAGTGTTCAATTCCATTAACATGTTTCTTTGTTTGATCAGAAAAAGGGAAATATGTCTCATGACACCATTTGACATTCACAGTGCAAGATCATAACAATGATAATGAACAAAGAAGATCAGTGAAATGTGTCACAGACACTTTGTTGTAAAAGTACTGTGATATTCTTTTATCTCAGGACCTCAGTCACATCATGTAGCACCTTCACTTTTCTGATTCAGGAAAATATGAGCAGAAAACCCCTCATTTCCTGTCTTTAGAGGCTAGATCTACTTTAGCCAATCTATAAGTGTGATCAATGCACAGAGTATCACTGACTGAGCTATTATTGTTTAATGAAGCATATTGGTTGTGGGTTTACTCTTCAACTGAATATATTTCGTCTACACATCATCGGAGCTGCAGACCTGCACATTACATAAATACATTGGTCACATAACGACAATTGAGCAGTATACAATTCAATTGAGTATGAATTGAAGTATCAGCAAAGTCTATTTGCTATTGAAAATCTTGAAAAATAGGTGAAAATTCTGGAAAATAACATAACTTAACTGTTGCACAAGGGACCTAGACAAAATGCACTATTTGGCAGCTTTGTGGTTGTTGGTAGAGACTCTTGTTGTCTGGTACAACGGAGATTCATGATAGTGTGGGGTGATCTTTAAGTAAACTTCAGTTTGCTGTCTTTTAATGGGCATATCGGCTTCTTGGAGGAAGTTTGTTTTACATTACTTATCATTTACTTTTGTTGCAAATAAAGTCCTTGTTCCATTAACATTTTTCTCTCTTCTTTGTTTAATTTTTATTGCTTCCCTCACTGCCTGGGCTGCACTGGGGAAGGTAGTAGAATGGTCTGTATTTATATAAATGTTGTTGAAGCACGGCTGCCTTTACATCACAGATTGACAGGTTTGGTCAGTGATCTGCCAATGTTTCATAATCCTGTTGACCCTGATAGTGGTTTTGAACAGGAGCTCTTTAAAAAGTCCCAGAGGCTATCTGGAGTCTTGTTAGCCATTATGGCCTGCCTCACTTCACTTCCACTGACTCATTAGTAAAGGTCAGTGACAAATGAGTCTTCGTCTAAGCTCTCTTCATTCACTCCTGGGAGATTAAGGACACTACACCCATGCACTATACCCACAAAGGTGTTTTCTTAATCTTTTGTCTGGTTACTTAGGCTGTGAGTGCCGCTGATTGACATTTTCCTAACCTTACATGGAGTTGTGTGGTTAACAACTATAAGACCAGTCAGTGACTGATATATATATCTGTCTTTTTCATTTGACATGGAAGGAAGGTACCTTTTTCTTATGCCAGCCAAAGAAATTTGAAACTTGAACAACACCAGGCACAGAGGCATCCAGTTCATTTATCCTGCCACAGTAAGTTGATGGCCCTGTTCTGCCAACCAGACACACTGTTATCAATGAGCACAACACCAGCCCTATGTGAGTTGCTGAAGTCCTTTCTAAAAGACATTTTTTCATCAGGTTGTGATGGAAATGTCACCTGGTGAGGCTTCTGAAATAAAGAGATCTGAGAATAAAAGTCTGCGTGCTTTAGTCTTTGCAAAGAAGGTCTGATAGTCGTACAGCATGCAACAAGTGAAAGACAACAAAACATTTGCAGGTGTGCTCTTTAATGCAGCTGAGTGATAATGATCCTAGCGTGTGAAAAGAGTGAAAGGTGAAAACCCAGGAGATAAGAAAAAGGCTGAGGGCCTCTTCATGGTTGAGATGGGGAGACGAGTACAGCGAGCACCAGATCTGCTGTGAGGCAGGTTATTAAAGGTCATCTTGGCAGTTACATAAACAGAGATAGTATAATAGTGTAAAAAATATTTTCCATTACACTGTTCACACCTTTTTACACCCTTTCAAAACAATCAACACATATATCATAAAAATATGCTAAACTATTGGTTTAACTGTGCGAGACAAAAGTACAACATCTACTCACTGCTGGTTGAAAAGACTTGCAGATGAATGTCTCTAATGCATCTGTGTGAAGCTCCTTTAATCAGTAATCAGTCGTCATCCACCTTTAAAAAGTATCACTTCTGTACTTCTCTTTGAAAGCATCAAAGAGGCCAAATACATGGCAGTAATATAAGAAATACAAAATGCACTAAAGCAGAACAAAAGATGAACCATATTCAATGTCCACATTGGTCTAGTTTAGATGCTTACTGTAGGTCTTACATGTCAAAGGCAGTTCATAGACCCATAAGCACCTGCACAAAATCATCTATTTAATAAAACTTAATGAGAAAATGTCTCTTTATACTGTTTTACAACCGAGCAATTAAGTGTAAAACAGCATGTGCACAGAACAGCAGGGTTATATCTTTAGTATAATAATCTTGGAACCAAAATAATACATTTCATGCTGTGATATGTTATGAATATTGTATACAGGTTATAGATAAAGGACCAACCAACAGTGCATCGTAGTGTCTATGCTTTAGGGACTTTCATAACTCAGATGCCCAATATGAGGCACCAACTTCAACTCTTAGCAATTTCAACTGCACAACCCAGATTTTGTCTAGGAGAAAAGGGAAGCAACACAGCGCCGATGGTGTCTGGCAACACAGCCTTTTTATTATTAAGTGCTAAATGTATTACCTACACCACAATAAATAGTAAACACAAAATGTGGGAGGGTGACAACAACTCATAGAAAGAACAAAACCTACCCCTCTTCCTAATCGTGGTCCCTAATCTCCTTACTCACGGTTTCACACAAAGAAAAACAAAAAACTGTCTTTACCACCGAACATACCCTGACCTCATAAATATAAATACATTTCGGCCATCACCCATAAGGCCTAGTGAAATAACAGAAAAAACACTGGGTGAAGTGCACAATGGGATAAAGAAAATAAAAAACTAACCTATAGCCCAACAGAAAACCCTGTAGTCACAGAACAAACGTTTCACTTACATTACAAACCCATACACACTTATGACTAGTCCTACACCAGGACAACATACACCTAGGCAATACACCGATCACACAAAACTCAGCCGCCACAGTCAACATCCCCAAGGGCTTCTTGTATTCTTGCCCATGGGGACAAGGAAGCCAGATTGGTCGCCGTTGGGGGGGAGGAGACAGCCGCAACACGGGACTCCTGGTGGTGCTCCAGGCAGAATCCCCTGGAGGTGTGTAGGGTGGAGGAATGCTTTACCTGTGAAGATATAAGACACTGCAGAGGCCCGTATCATACTCCCTTCTCTCTCTTTGCAGTGCCCAAGGTCAGGTTACAGATAAAGAACCAACCAACAGAACATTGTAGTGTCTACATTTAGTGACTTTCATATCTAACTCAGATGCCCCAGACAGACAGAGAGGCAGCAACTTCAACTCTCACCAACTTCAATGTCAACCAGTGGCTTAATGTAAGGACACAATGTGATTTATGAATGCATATTTAGACTATTTAATCTATCCAATAGGATGCGGACACCTACATGGAACAAAAAGAGTGACAGGAATTCTGGCCATTCATGGTTGTGCTGTGGGAGACATCTTCAGACTTGGGGGTGACATTGCTCATGGTAGTCTGTTCGCATTCGTATATTGTTTCACGTTCTGGTCCTTGATGCATCAAGTCTACAATAAAATCTACATGAGACATCGGCTGCCTGTCTCCTTTCACCTGCTTCCAGAAAAATTCCAGATACAGCACAAATGTGAAGTAAACAGAAAAATTCAACTGGTTCATTATGATAGCTGTAATTAATAGTTTGTTGTGTTATGATTGATCGATTGAAATAATGTTAATTTGACCAAAAGTTGTGGTGTTTGAGGGAAGTATTTGTTTTTGTTACATGTTTAATATTTTGTGATTTTTGGAGCCTTTTGCAAACAAAATATGTCCTTTAGGACATTGTGCTTGTGTTTCGGCCTGTTTGTTGACTGTTTTGACAATGTAATGTCCTAGTGTCAAGCATTTGATTCAGTAAATCCTTCAGACTTATATAAGAACCACACATGTGAACATTAATAAAGCAAATTCAGTTTAATTTTGTTAAAAAAACACTGACTATAAAATCTTCATTGCAGATAAACCAGGTTGGATGAAGACAAAAGTTTCTCAATTCTAACTCTACACTATAAACTGTATATAAAAAGCTCTGCACACAATAAATAAAACAGTGACAGTAGAATGTAGAACGGTTTGTATGAGGACCCACAAATGAAAGAAGAACTGAGAAGTGGAACTAATCTGTTTAAATTCAAGGGACAAACCCTGTAAAACTGATCAGGTGGAAAGGAAGTAATCAGTTGATGCTATTATCAAACAAGAACAACCCAATCAGGACTTGGATGGGTGGATAAGTAAGTCAAGAAAACACTGACACAAGTTTAATGAGATACCGCTGCTTGTTTCCCATTTCAAACTATTTCCTACCCCATAAACATCACTTAACCATAACCGAATAATCATGTTAACATGGACCCCAACGTTTCCCAACTAAATTCTTCCTGTCGCTGAACTTAAAACTTATCTATAGAACTGTCACATTCGCTGGTTTATTGTAGAAGAATGACAAATCATCAAGTCATTGCAATGTTTTTTATTCAAAGGTTCTAAATTTTGTATTTTACAGTGTAAAAGGTCACAGTTTGAACTTAAGTTGAAAAGAAGAACTGTTTTTTAAAGAAATATGCGTAATATAAAAAGAACAGGAATAGAATGAGAGAAACAACATCCATACAAAATTATCCACTAGAAGCAAAAAATATTTATAAATATATATATAAATCACATGACAAATCACATGACAGAGTAAGGGAACAAAGATAAAAACCACCAGTTAAGAAACATCTGTGATGTAGGTCTCAGAATAAAGTCATTTGAGGAAAAATGTGAAGTGTACGGACAAAATAAGAACATAACAAACATGAATGTCACTACTCACAAAACACAGTATAAAAATGTCATTGGAACTTTGAACCGTAACATGAAATCTCATTTCAGTAAAATAACATAAAGAAATAACAGCTAAAAGATATTGTGATCACTCACACAGTGCACAGTCATACGAAAATAGACAGCATTAATGTAGAATATGACACACATAAACACACATGTGTCTGTGTGTAGTGTGTGCGTGTGTGTGTGTTAGTGTATAGAGATAGTTATACATTATATATATATATTTATAATTTTAACATATATATCTTTACAGTTCTCTTCTCCTTTAAATAAGCCAGGATGGCTGTTGCAATGCACATTTGAGCTGACAGTCCTGAATATTCTGTCTGATGTTTGTTTTCAAGCAGCAGAGACATACAGTAGGTGGCGTTTCTTTAGCAGTGAGAGGAGTTACAGCGTGATTTAAAGTGCTGCTTTTTGCATGTTTCTGCCCGGAGTCCTTATTCATAAGTGCTTTAGTGATTATTACAAAAATAGAGATTTGAAGGGGCAACAGAATTAGACCTGTACTGTGTTCCTCTCCTCTCTGCTGATGGGAAAGCAAGTCTGACAATTATTGCTACGAAGGAGAAAGGATTAGGTTCACTGCAAATAAACAATGTGTGTACAATAAGCAACATTAATATTAATTACTACTTAATATCAAATTTAATATGTTAGTAATGATAGACAATAAATAAACCATTTAAAGCTGCATTTATTCACTTTTGGCCACTAGGGGCAGAACGATTTATCAAAACAATCTAAGAGAGAGAGCGATTTCAAAAACAAGAGAAAAGATAAAAAAAATTGTGACTAAAAAGATGTTTGACCCGTTTTTCCAAGTATTGACACAGTGGCACAGCTGGAAAAGCTCAATAAGTATTGATGCAAGCAAAATACACATTGGTTTGTATTTAGTGTCCTTTAAAATCTAAATAATAGATGAACCAGATGGTCGGGTCTTTTATGATTCTAGAACTATGTGTAGTTGGTTTTCATAGACAGATGGTTAGATAAAGAAATGATACTAAACACTAATCACAAACTGATGTTAGCAGCCAGGTAGTGTCCTAAAGCTTAGAAACAGCTTTGCGTGGTTGTTGATGACAGAGACTCAGACACTAAAACTACAGTAAAATAAAACAATTGAGTTCAAAGAGGCCAAAAAGTTGGAAAAAGGTATTAGTTGGGTGATAATTCTCTGTAATTCCTTCCACAAAAGTGACCAGTTCACTTTATACAGAGTAGTTCAGTTCAATGTTGATAACAACAACTCGTTTTCAGGCGTCAAATCCAAAAGCTGAACATTAACTGTTTCCATGTTTTAAGTGTGAATTTGTTGTTGGTTTAATGTCCCTCACCTATTATATTGTTCTCTGACCCTAAACCTGGGGTGGCTCTGGCTGAGGGGATAGAGCGGTCGTCTTCTAAACAGAAGGTTGATCCCAGACTTCCTCATTCCCCATTCAGCATGTCCTTGGGCAAGATACTGAATGGCATCAAGACTAGAAAAGCACTACGTGAATACAGAGGTACTTTCTTCTGGCATCCAGTCAATGAGCGAAACTGGGACCTCTTTTTGAATTGTGTGCTCCGAGATAAATCATTCTCATCTGACTCTGGAGATCAGCAAGCACTACGTTTCTAAAATAGTAAAAACCATTTATAGATTAAAAGAAAATGTATTATGTCAATTATTGATTGTAGAAATAATTCATGTGTAAATCGAACTGGATGATTTTGTCATGTTAAAAGTTATACTGAGCTACATGAGAAAAACATTGTGCAACAAAAACATGCGCAGCCTTGCCGATGATCAGAGGCCGTGAGATGAAAGTGGAGACAGTGTGTTCGCTCAGAGTGAAGGCAGCTCAGCATGTCTGCATGTTGTTGTTTCGTGATTCAGGTCATGAATTAATGCTATCTCTGACAAAATAGGGAGAACTCAATTGTAGATTTTCGAAGAAAGTTAAAGATGAAAGAGAAACAAAGAAAGAGGGCGAGGTTGTGATTGTCTGGTTTATCTAAGAAACCCTTGACTGTTTTTGTTTGAATGCAGTCGGTGTCAAGTGTTTGCATTGCTTGGACTTGCCTGCATAAAGTAAACACTGTACACACACACTCTAAACACTTATAGAAATGTGTGGGAAACAAAATGAAAGTTGGAAATTTGCAATTTAATCAACAAGGGACATGAGTTTTTGTTTTCTTTACTTGGAAACCCTGCTCAAGCCTCCACAAGGTGAATGACTTAGAATATCTTTGGAGCTCTCTTACATTAGTGATCTTTTTTTTTATCTTTCATTTCAACTAAATTAATTAAAAAAATATGGACCCAGCATTCATTGCCAATTTCTGATATTCACATCAGTCTATAAAAGTAATTTGATAACAGCAATAAAAAAAACAAGAGAAGAACTTAACTTAACTCAACATAATCAAGGTTTTTTTTCTCTCTGTCATTGAATTTAGATATATAGTTTTCCTATCCAAAACACATTTGACCCAGGCAGAGTTGAGTGACTTCACACGCTCCTCACTTGTTCATCTAGTGTCCCACAGTGTGCAACAAGCTCCAGGCCTTGCCTCACTGCAAGCTGGATTCTGTCAAGGATTCAGAGTAAGTGCATAGATGAAGAACACGAAGCGACGTGTCCTGCTGAGTTACTGACTCTTCTTTTTTTCCCTTAAATACGAGAAGCTGCAAATGACAACAGGGACCTTGTAAAGACAACATAGAACAACATGCCGCAGACCAGACACACACAGAGAATGGGTTTAGCGTTGCACTCCATTTAATTGGATTGGACGGTGAAGAGCGTGGATGTCCAATGGGTCTGCCACACCGCTGACTCCACGTCATGTGACCTCAGCGAAGGCGATGTGATTCTGTGAGGGGGGGGGGGAATTAAGGCAAAACCAGAACAACAAAAAACAGAAAGTTAGTAAGCACGCAGTTAGTTTTGCTCTATCACAACCCTTTTAATTGGACAGATCCCTCAAAAATAATTTGAAGCTGCTCTTGGCCAGAAATAGTGGACATTCTAGCCATCAGAGATCTTGAAAGCCAGAACTGTCTCAAGATCTATCCAAGAGTCTACAAATGTATTTATGATGGAAGACTCCAAATAAAAGAATCACAATCAGAGACGAAAGAGTTGGCTGCCATGTAGAAAGAGGTCTTTCTGACTCTGGGTCATCCTAACTTTGCAGCTTAAGACATGTATAACTCCAAAAACACACCATCAAAGAACTCCAATCATTCTCCTGATATCCAGACCATATATCAAAGCGTTTAAAATAGAAAGAGACTCAGGCCTGATTAGTAACCAGCACAGCATTTAAAACATAGCCAGAGAGAATCAGAAGTGGGGGATGCTTGTCCGCGGGGACATGAAGCTTTGATTCTCTAATCCAAACCTCAGATTGTGGAGCGAGAGAAGAAGAGAAGAGAGGGTGTAGTAGAGCAGAGGATGTCCTGTTTAGACTGTTCAAATCTGAAGAATGACAGAACTGCTGCTCATTCAAATGCTAAAACGATTACTTATGGTTTACTATCACAAATGCTCCTATGCACCAGTCACTTCTTGTTTTAGTATCATGCTAATGGTTACCCACTCCATTCCCACTGGAGTGAATGATAAGGTGTTGTCAGGTGTGATCCCATCACAACACAGTTTAATAGGATTATGAAATGAGTCTGATGCTACTGCAAAATTACATGTGTACATTTTTAAGTGATTTGTGGATTTGATGATTATCTGCAGTTCTTCTGTGGAACAACTGTGCAACATATGACACATTCTTAGCCAGACATACATAAAAAGGAACTGATGTGGATTTCCTCATCCTTGAAATTTTTCATTTGACTAAGGAGAAATATTAGCATTCATGTTGGAGGACATAACTCCTGTACGTGGTAGTTTTCTCATGTTGTGTTTGTATAAAAGCAAGAAATTATACACCCTTCAAAACACGATGTTGCATTAAGGCCAATTAGTTAAATTTTCTGCAAAGCAGATATGACGAATGTATAAAAACATGAGCATGTTTCATGCATTTATCTTTCAGGAAAATTACACTTAGCCAGTGATAAATATATGACTATGACATGTCCCAGCATGTGGTCTGGACAATCATAACCGTTATCAAGGAAATAAAAGCACAGGATTCAGTTTTTGCTGCTCTGAGGTTCCTTACTGCCACGGCAGTGGCTTGTTTAGCTTTCAGGCGTCTTTAGGCTGAGCTATTTTTAGAGTGGGCAATTTTCCACCAAGCCTGTCGTCACTGAGGTGAGAGTGTGAGCTTTTCTGCTCTTTGTCAGACAACTGAGCGCAGGCTCTTTCAGCAGGAGGCTGCGAATTGAATCATCAGATAGGAGTTGTGTATTTTCTGCATCTCACTGCTAAATGTGTATCTTGCGAGAGGATGAGAAAAGACAACACAGCAGGGTCGCTTAAATAGAAACACAGCAGTCTGATACTTCAACCAAACATGCCAAACACTCTGGACACTGCTCGGCAGAATTTATCTTGTCCTTTTTTTAGCTTCACTGGACAGTGTGCCTGTGGAAAAGATGGCCAAACCAACAGAGGTGCACTCAATAGGCCAAAGTGCCAGCGGTTGACCAGTCTACATACAAATGATGAAGGTAAATTTCACCTCATAACAGCTTTGCTCTCATTTTGGTAATTGAGGTCATCACGTCTTTGAAAACACTGTATTCGCTGACATCTGGGAACATGGTGACGTCATCAAAAATATTTCAGACAGAGCATGATCAGACATTTTGGAAACAAACCCTTCTATCCTCAGTATCTAAGCCACTTCATTTGGAGGTCCCTATTAAATTCGGAAAATCACAAGTTGGGGAAAAGTTGGGGAAAAAAAAGAAACTAAAACCAAAGCATCTGTATTAAAAAAAAGAAACAACAAAAAAACTGTTAGGAAACTAGAAGCCCTTCTTCTCATCTGTACTGGACGAGGATTGTTTCCTTCTCTGTATAAATATTTGACTGAATCATGACTCGGATGTGCCGACTCAACTCTCCAGCACTCCAACTTTGTTTTTCGCTTTGTTCTGTTAAACATTGAGGATTTTTCCATATCCTGTAGTTTCCTGGTCGTTAAAAAATTACTTTAATTATCTAATAACCATTAAAATAATAATTAAAATGGAACAATAACTTGAATTACAAAGGAGTAAAGTGAACATTCATTTCTACATTGACCTGTAAAGTTTGAAAGAACATGTAATATATAAGAACTGTGTGAGCAAAACAACACAAGGTCAAAATAGAAACAGAAAGTGGGTCTGTAAACTGCAATAAATGGGGGTTTGTTTTCAACCTGTCTGATCATCTGTTTCTGTGGCCAAATAAAGCAATGAAAACAACTTAATGATTACCTGCAGAAAAATAGGCACCATGCTGTAATAAACCAGGTTTATTCTTAAATGTCAACAATAATATTATTAGATGAAACCACTGACTGATAATGTGCTGTTGTCAGTCTCTAAAAGAATTAATGAGAGCATGTCCATACAAACAAGATGATTTTGACCAAAATCAATAAATTAGAACAAGAAAGGATCTCTGTAGAGACCACTACTGGATGGGTGAGTACTGTATCAATATAAATGAGTTCAGCATTAAAGGTTCAGTGTGTAGAATTTAGTGACATAGTGGTGAAGTTTCATGTTGCAGCTGAATACTCCTCATCTCACCCTCTCCTTCCAAACATGAGAGAGAACCTGTGGTGAACTTCAGTTGTCATGAAAACTCAAAAGGTTTTAGTTTGTCCAGTTTGGACGACAGTAAAAAACATGGCTGCCTCCACAGAGAGGACCCCCCTCCATGTAAATATAAAGTTTTTAAATATAAAGAGCTCATTCTATGGTAAAGAAAACAACAATTCATACAATTTAGATGAAACACACTAGTGAAAACATCACTAGGATTATTTTATAGTCAATATCTGACAAAAATCCCTTTCACCTTAATCTTACACACTGAACCTTTAACTAACCTGAGGTTCAATTTTTAATCCACACCTTCATTTGCTGACCTCCCAAAAACACGTGAGGAAGACAAACGCATCTGTTTTTGAATGATATTACCTCAGAGGCACTAACACATCAAATGGTAGAATTGCTGATGGTGTTCACTAATTCATGTCTGCTGTCATTTTTAAATTTTAAACAGTTTCTGCAGGAGGATGGTTTGGTTTTCAGTCCGCTCTGGGAAGGCTTGAACCCCTGTGTATTTTCTCATAGAATAAAACTTTTTACTTGGTGTGTAATATCTTTGCCATGTGGTATTTAATCCTCCCTGTTCGTGTTCCCCCATGGTTGCAACAGTGTAAGACAACATCACCATAAGTCCCTCTAAATGGCAGCATGTGTGTGAGAAGGATGTCTTCAGGGAAAAGAAGAGATACAGTGAAATCCACTGTACGTCTGTCATCCTGTGCTGCTTTGTTTTGCATGTAAGCAAATATAAACAGCTGCTGTCAGACAATTCTGGTCCACAAGTAAATCCAGCTCATTCATGTACAACAGTACATCAAGATGAACGGGAAATAACAGTTTTGCAGCTAAAAAAAACACCAATATGGCTCCGTCCAAATATCCACAATTGATCTTTAACATTCACCTCTTAAATAACTCTGGTGACCATATTTAAGTGAAGTCTAATCTACTTCTTTACACTGTTATTGTTTTTATTATAACCAGCCAGAGCGAGTTGGCGCTATACAAATAAAATTGAATTGAATGAATCCAGTATATGAAGAGACCTCTTTTGCTCTTAAGCTCAACATCCATATAAGAGCTGTGTCAAGTGACAAGAGCCTCGATTCTAAAATCTCAAACGTTTCATAGAGCTAACATTTTCACTGCGGGATGCATCTGAGCAGAGCTGCTTTGATTTGATACACCAGTCTCGGCAGAGGAAGGGCATTGTGCACGCCTGATAAACACTCTGCTAACTTAAGACAGTTGTTAACTTATGACAGCATGACCAGACCTGCAGCACAATATCAGCCAGTTGATCCAGTCAGAACAGTACAGCACAGTTGTGTCCAGAGATATTTGGCAGAACTCAGGTGTCACACCAACTCATAGTCTGTTGCCTTTTTTTTCTGAGACGCTGGATCCAATCAAGACCCCGCAGCCAGCGCAAGAAGGCTGATAGACGCTCCTTAATGTAGGAAGACTCCTCATCTTCATCATCTGTCTCCTGCAGCAGCACGTGTGTGTAATCAAACAATTGGTAACATCCAACATTCATATTTTGGCACTGCTACCTGTACACACAGTTATGACTAATGGCTGGTAATGTGTCAGACAGTGTTTTTATCAGCTAGTATTTACTGTATGTTTGCTGAATGTTTAAAAATGAAGAATATCATGAAAACTATAAGCCAGGGTTAGACCAATGTGTGCCTGTTATTTACTAAACATACAAATTAAAGGAAAAATCTCAAAGGAGAGGACAGGATGACGATCCCACCATCCACAGACATTTTGCTATAACTTGAAAGAATGGCAACTGTGCTAACATATACCTGAATGGTGTAAAGTATGTTTTTTTTATTTATAGTATTTATCATTATGTGTTTGTCTACCTTTTTTAATTTTTAGGGTAATTCTACTTTAAGGTTCAGTATGTAGAATTTAGTGACATCTAGAGGTGAAGTTGTATGCTGCAGCTGAAAACTCCTCATCTCACCCTCTCCTTCCCAACATGAGAGAGAACCTGTGGTGAACTTCAGTTGTCATGAAAACTAAAAAGCTAGGAGAAGTAATTGCTGCTTGTATGTTGCTCTCTGGTCACATTTTGTTTTCTGTCTGTATATGTGACATCTTCGCTATAACTGAGTAACTGGGACTGTATCTCATGGTCTTAATGGATAGCCAGCCACCTGTTATTACAATAAATGAGTCACTCATTTGCTAATGAAGACCACAACAAGTGGTCGAAAGCCTGTCGGCTGATCTCTGAGTTGAGATTAACAACTGTTCTACATTAACCTTAAGTTTCCACAAGAAGAGACAGGATGACAATAAACCTGTATTTTGCAAATGTGTTCAATATGAACATTTTGTTCAGGCAGTGAACAGATTGCAGGTAATGTATGAGATCTGGACAGCATTACATTTTGACTGTAATTGTTAGGAGATTTATCATGACCACCTGAATTTTCCTATTAAACAGCTACAGGAAATGTATTTTTTTCCAGAGTGCACAGCAGTTAATGCTTTGGGAAGCAGTCAAAGGCATTTTTGTCAGCTGCATTAATCTCAAACACTCGCTACTAGTTATAATTTTTTTGTCTGACACAGGAAGATAATTCACCCATTTCTAATTCTACTTGTGTTTTTTCAGATGGGAGAGGGCACACCAATGTGAGACGAGCTAAACTGTAAATTTCAAAGTCTTGAGGCCAAATATTTTTAGAAGCAAAAAATTTCAAATCAGTGATAGTTTTCTGAAAATGAATATTAGTCTAACCCTAACACACAGTGTGAGTGTACTTCACACAGAGTGGCATTATTCCAAATTTGGAGAAGTGATCAACATTGAAACATCCGCACACCTGACACAAGGTGTGTGTTGTGTGGTACTGACCTGCGAGGCGATGTACTTCTCCAGAGGACTCTCCACTCGGCCCATGCTCAGCATGGCTGTGTTGGGCCGCTGCTCCATGGGGGACTCCTCGCTCAGCAGTAGCTTGCCTTTGAAGTTATGGACCACACACACCACCTGCAACACACACACACAGCAAATATGATACACACACACACTTACACATGGCACACACACGTGACACCGACATAACAGAAGAGAGTTGTGTGTGTAACTGAATTTAAAGCACTGACAGAGACGAGTGGTTCAGTTGGATTAACAGAGTAACCCGAGTATGTAGGTCACATATGTGTGTATTGAATTTTTCCTGAGGGTAATGCTGTAGCTATGATGGATGGGGGTGTTGCATCAGCTCCTCTAATAAGGACCAAAACTTGGCTTTGAGGTTCAAAATGAAATAAGCAATTTCAAGTTGGATGAGCACAGATGAGATGTGCAGAAACTGGGAGGTCTGGTACAATGTGGAGTCCTCGGCACTCCAATATTTCCTACAGAGCATGGTGTCCTGGGAAGTTGTATTCGGAGTTCTAAAGTTCACCAAAAATGAAATCACACAGCAACTCAAAGGAGGCATATCTGTTTGTATTCCTGTCAATGCAGTATTTGCAACAAATACATTTACTAATTTTGAAATATTCTTTGAATGATGCAGATATATAACACATTTAGACTCTCTGGCCTTATAATATATGACTCCAGGAGGAATCCAGGGAGTGTGACTTGACAGAATCAATAGGGAAGAGGTCGGGGGGGCTGTGAGGTGTTCTTTATGCCCTGTGTCCCACATGTTGATAGGTCTAAACTCGGTGTGACTAAAACTACTTGATGAATAACTTCAGAAGTGCTGTTTCAGCACTGGGGGCCTGCATTCGACACTTTTTATTGTAATCCAAAAAGCACATCTATTTTATGGAATAGCTCGTCACAAGCAAAACCAAAAATATGTCTGCTACATTGACATCAACAAGAAACGACGATATATGTTTTGGCTGAACACTAATGGAAAGAGAGAGGGAAAGGGGGAGAAGATGTTGATGAAACAGCTGCTCCTTTGTGGGCTCCAACAGCTCTAACAGCACATCTGTTGATAACAAATAAAACCAGTTTCCTGTTTTAATGACATGGCAGATTGGTGTATATCCTCTGTACTAAACTGTTTAACAGTGAGGGGCACTGTCACGTCACAGCAAGAATTTAGGACTTGAACCTGATTGCGGCCATGACCTTTCTCTCTATAATTGCCTGGTTGTTTCTCTTTCAAAATGTTGGCCCTGGAGTAGATGGGTGACCTGCGTCTTGCCCAAAGTCAACATGGGTTGGCTCCTACTCCATGTGACCTTCAAAAGATAAGTAATTTAGATAAGGGATGGAATAATGTGTTTCTCTCGTAAATGTCCTGTGATGTTCAGAACAGAAATCCTGGTGTTGTCTTTTGTCAACACTATTTAGACTAATCTCAGTCAATCACACATTTAATAAAATGCCTAGGTCGAGCAGGGTTCATTATCTGAACCTTTATCCCTGAGATAAAACACTGCCAACCTGGTAAATTATTAAAAATATTAAAAGTATAACAAAGATGTCAATTATGAATATCTTTATATGCCTACAATTTTCTCATTTACAGTTCCCTGTATGGAATCTTGAAGAGTTTGCGGAACATTTAGAGAGTGAGTCGTCCTAGTGTGTGAGGGTAAAGGTGTTTTGAACTATCGTGAGTGACGACACTTGTGGCAGGACGAAAAACCTGCAGTCACAGAGAAGTGCAATCAATCGTACAGAAATACCAGCAGCCTCTTACAGTTGCTCCTTGAACACATTCATAACAATGCACTCAGATGTTCCCCTGAGAAGTGACATAAGTGTGGGAAGAAGGAAGACAGGCAGCTTTTAAACACACCTGTCACATCGCTTTGTGAAGTTGGGGACATTGTCAGACTGTGTTTTGGAAATTAGAAGAATTTCAGTCTCTCCCATTTCAATGGCAGCAATCTGTAATTAATGGAACAATGTACACATGGTATATGAGTGAACAATGTTGCTGTCATATGAGGCCGATTACAAAACCTTCTAGTGGTACAGTGGTTATCACTGTCGAGGTGGGAAGTTAACGGTCACCAGTGTCACTGATGCATAATGCAACAGTACTGATTCATTTTACTGTAATGCTGCAAATTCCATACCATAATCCTTAAAGACTTATTATATTAGAACATTCTGAATAAATATAACCTACATTTTTCTTCATTTGATGATATGGAATTTACTTTATTATTCTTTATCTTTATTTTAAGATACTTTCTGCATTACAGCTGATAATAGCACAACCCAGATTGCACAAATAATAGTTTAATTATTGAAATAAATAAACATAGAAATATTACTGTGGTGTGTTAGCAGTCTAAGAATCCTATGGTCGCCACAATGTTGCTATATTAATCAGCCTGAACATCTATTGTTTTTGATTCTATATTAGAAGGCCCCATTTTAATTAAATTCCTAAGAACTAAAACCAGACTGTTAAGCACCATAACCGCCCCTTCAAATTATGTATTGCTTTATCTGCTCTGATTCACTATTTGGTGTGAATCCTCAAAGGTTGAGGATAAGTGATTCTTGAGTCACACTGCATTGGAAAACCCCAATTAGAAACAGGTTCCTATAATTCCGATCTTCTACAGCCGCCAGACTCTTAAATGTGCGTTCAACATCTACAGATCCTGCCTCCTTCATTCTGTTTTTCCTGGTGAGTGATATGCTCATTTTAGCTTAACTAATCAAAAGGTCAACCAGACAGATATTTCCGACCCTTGCTGCAGAATGTCTTGGACCAGAAATAAACTGTTTATCCTCTAAGACATAAGCCTAAACCAGCAGGACACAGTTTCAGGAAAAGAAGAGAGGAGTCTGGGATATCCTAGGGGGTCAAAGGATTCCAGTCCTATGCACCACCCTCCACTGGAAATCCACACTCGTATTAATATTACTTACAAACATCTTTGAACAAAGGTTCATCCACAATGTTGCCATAAACCTTATTAAAGTCTCTCTCTCTAATCTTTTAAAACAGTTCTCCAGGCTCGAATGACAACAACAGGAGGTTTGTGAAATATCCATCCCATCTATTTCTGGAGTAACATGTGCTCATCATTGGACAGATTATCACTCTGTCAAGAGGCACAGATACAGTCCAGAGCTGCTGCTTATGATATAAAAAAGACGGAAAGCCAACTGCAAAGGTCAATCAGTCCCCGCCCCCCCCCCCTCTGACACAGGTCAAACCAGCACAGCAGCAGGAGTCCAGTGATATCCTCCCCAGAAAAACCTAACCAGTATTTCTTTTACAATAGTAATCGGGAAGTTCAACAACAATGAACCGGTGCCCGAGCATGGACGCAGTCAGGTTGTTAATTATTAAGGTTCTGCCCCTGTAGGATAACTGGGTCTGGACCCAGATCCATCAGTCATCTTAAATCATTACTCTGGAAGTCATTGTTCCCCAGAGAGACAGCTAAATATTTGATCTCTTTTTTGCACCGCTGCTGCCCTGCTAGCAATAATAGAGGCTGCTCTATATGACAAGCCAGTAGCCAGTCAGATTTACCTTTAGCCTCTCTCAACGTTATTGTGATTAATAGGCTGAAACACTTGATGACACCAAGGTACAATATTATTTTCATTCCAACAACCAGTCTTACAGAGCTCAAATGTGATGGTTAAACTGCTCCATGGCCCAAAAAATGTAACTGAATTGAAACATTTTATTTATGATTCATTCTTCTTCTAGTCATGGATTTTGTTAAGATAAGTGCTATACAAATACACTTATTATTATTATTATTATTGTTATTATTATGCCACTCTCCAAGTACAAGATCATCACACTTTGCAGAAGAAGCCTGTTCATGTTATGGTGATTTCCATTCAAAAATCTGAACATTACTCTGGTTATGAAAACAGTGATGTCATCTGCATACTATGAACAAGCTGAGTGTATTTATCTTCTGAAAACCTCAAAACTCCCAGCATGCAATGAGAGGAGAGGATTATATTTCCATCACTAATGGCAGTGTAGTGTTGTTCAGCAGAGCCAAACATTAATAGAAGTCTGTGGGAAGAGGCTGAGCGAGGGGTTGTCACAGACCCACTCTCCCACAGAAGCCCTCTAGTCACAAAGAAAGTACTGACCTTTCTCTGTCAAATGCAAAAGGAAGAGCGAGGATATTAAAAAAAAAAAAAAAAAGAGGGGGAGATTATCTTCTGTTGCCGCTTTCTTTTAGCTGCTGTGAGGAAACATGCTGTATCTGGGGCCCAATAACCATCACTGTGCAGCACAGCTGTGAGGATGAGACAAGCCTTGATACTGTAGTTCTAATGAAAGAACATAAGCTACATACAAAGCATTTACAGCCACACAACCAAGAAAGGCAATAAGGTGTGAATGTAACCATCACATTGCAGTGGACAGTGCAGCTGAACCCTAAACCTGTGGGATGTTGTTCTCTGATACCACAGGATCTTTTCTTCATCTCTGGCTAACATCTAACTTCATTATCAGGCCAAGAATAATCCGACTTTTGTTTCGTTTTCAGAACATGTATGAACTTCTCATATATATATTTCTGTTCAAATGATCTTTAATCATTAATTTTAACTTTAAATGATAAGCTCAAACAATAGCCTCCAATTTATTTTGAATAAAAGCCTGGTTGTGGTGTGAAGAATAATGGCTGATAAAGGCCATGTAGGTAAAAACCTGTATCCGTACTGTAACAGCCCACATTTACCACATGGAAGGCATTTTCTAAAAATAATGCCTTCAACAGTTTTGAAAACTTTAACTTGCCCCAAATTTGCTTTGCTGACTCTCCTTATGCTACTGTCTTATGCTATTGTTACTAGGTATTGTGTCACTATTATTTTCAAACATAAAATTGATTTAAATCGTTTTTTAGCCATGCTAACAGCATGACTGTCAGGATAGCATGACATAAATGTTCTGTATTTATATAACACTTCCATATATGACCACTGAAAGCACTTTACAGAAAAGTTTTGCCATTCACACACATTCATACAGGACATCATGTGCAAAAATTATATGTTTAATTCGAAGAATAATTCAAAATTAGTAAATGTAAAATGTGTTGCAAATCCTGCATTGAAAAGACATCCATGTGCAAGGGTGTGTTTTTTGCTTGGCAGCCACTTCTAGAGCTGCCTGGAAAACATTTCATATTTCATAATAATTCATTACTTTTGATAAATACCCACAGTGTTTATAAAGTGCAGCTTGGAAAAGATAGTCATGTTGCATGTGGACGTGTTTGCTTCAGATGTGTCCACTTGAACGAAATGAAACTTGTAATTCCAAGCAGCAGAAACACTGGAGACCAGTCCAGACTATATTTAGGCATAAAACGCTCCTCATCTTCTACTTTCAGTTCAGGAGTATTACGATGAAAAAGTACTGGATTGGTATTGAGTCAATTAAACATTAAATTCAAAATTTTTATTTGGCACATAAGCCAGTATAGACACATACCTCTGTAAATAATATTGTAACATAATATCACATCACCAGAATATTCACCCAAGCCAAATTGCCATTTTTAAAATGGTTAAAAGTATGTAAAGCACATTTTTTAAATTCTGTGATTTGCAGATACAAATAAGGATTCTTGTGCAAATCAATCCCCCCGCTGACCCCCATTAAACGCTTGGGGAGAGATAAGAGGAATATAAAATGAAGTAAACTTCAACTAAATTTAAATTTAATTATAGGGGTGTCTGGGGTCCTCTCCCGGAACACTTTTTTTAAATTTAACAGCCACCTGCAATTTTTGAGATTAGTTAGAATGGGGTTAATATGAAAACCAAGAATGCATCAACAAATTATTATAACCAGGAAAGGGGACATGATCAGGAAAGAAAATTATTATTATTATATTTTATGCCTGAAATTATATTCATAAACAATTTGTTGGCTAAAATGGTCAAATATTGGCTGCTAGAATGAGCATAAAGAAGTTACATTAATAAAATAGCCTTACAACACATCAGAATATGATTTGGATAATCAAACCTTGTCTAACTATGTTAGACTCTAGGGTTGCTATTCTATATTCCCATGATGCATCTTCGAATGCAACTAAATACAAAGTGCATGGATGAATGAAATGACCTCAATTACTGCTGTAGTTGTACAGTTACACAGGAAGGAATCATCATAACTTGATATCATTAAACTGACAAATTTAATGCGGTATCAGAAGGTCACTTTTGCTCCTCAAGACTTGAAGGGAAAGACAGCAGCCCTTACAAGGTGCAGAGGGCTGGATGAAAGGAGAGATCATTATTGTATTCAAAGTCTTCAAGATTAAATAAACCATTTTTTCCTGTTTTATTATGAACCCCTTCACTATGAGGAAATGCTCCTCTGTTTGTTCCTTTGCTTAGTTCAGTCTGCTCCATCTATAATGGGTTGGACAGAACGAGATTGACATCATTTGCAGTATGAATATCATACTATAGTTATGCATTAGTTTTGCAACCAGATTGGAGACATGATCTACAACCATCATGGTCATCATGTAGTATAAATATGTATTATCATGATATGATCATTATTAAATGTCATTATTATGATATAAAATAGATGTATGTGTGTTTGTCAGCTGCTGAACATAGTAAAATGATCATTGATATATTCTGCTCAAATGTAATCATCTTTATATACATTACATTTTACACAGAAAAAGAAGTAGGGTAGCAAAACCATGACTTTGCTCCCTCTAACTGAATAATGGTCATTTCCTCCACTTGCTCTATTATTAGTAGGTTAAATAATTTGCCAGTTACCATGGGAGAATATGTATAAGCACAGCAACTGAACATGTCTCAATATATGTCTAATACCATCACTGCTCAATGTTTGTGGGTGTAAGGCTCACCAGGAAGGCGGCAATGGCTGTGCCTATGATGAAGCCAGCGATGACGTCCGACCAGTGGTTGCGGTATTCAGCCACGCGGTTCAGACCGGTGAGGAAAGCCAGACACATGAGCCCGAGAGACAGCACCGGTTTGGCCAGGCGAGTGCCTTTCGCCTGCACCGTACAGGTCACGTACATCTGCCAGGGAAGAGAGAAGCAGGGATTACATCACCTGAATGTTTTTTAACATTCACTTGTGTGTCAGGAGCAAAGGTGGAGGTAGCATACTGTTGTTTAAGAACATCTCAGGTGGAGGTGGAGGCAGATGGATGGGCCAACAAACCTAGGGACTTTGACACAGGTTCATCCAGACAATCAACGCAATTGTCTGTGACATCTATAATTTATAAACTTTTACTAGTTTTTGACCCTTAATCAATCCAGATCATATATCAATGGCAGATTAAAAAAACAGCAATCACTGAAAGGAGCAGACAAATGTTTAGTAAAGATCAGAACATGTTCAGCGTGTAAGATTTAGGTGAAAGGGATTTTTGGCAGACATTGAATATAAAACAATCCTAGTGATGATTTCACTGGTGTGTTTCATCCAAATTGTATGAATTGGTGTTTTCTTCACCATAGAATGAGCTCTTTCTATTTAAGAAATACAGAATAATGAAAATCTACTTTATTTTACTTTGACTTTTAAAAATAATCAGAATCTCCCTCCATAGCACCTATTGTCTATAAACTCTGGGGAAATGCCACCAGACAGCTGTGTCTGTGTGTAAATATGAGCTGATATGTTGTGTCTCTCCTCAGGGCATTTTTCTATTTTCTCCCCTGTATTTACAGAAGTGCTGGCAGATCTGCCACTGGAAGTACAGAATGAAAAAAAAAAAACTGCGAGGGTGAGGAAAACAAAATAACAAGAACAAAGCAGATGGAGAGTAATAGACAGACTGAATACAGATGAGGAGAGGAGACAGAGTAGAAAGAAAGAAAGAAAGAAGATGGGGCCTAAAGGCAGACATAATGAATAAGTTCAGTGATGTTACGAGAAGAAGGGAAAAGGTGACAAGCTCAAAGAGGAGATGAAAGTATAAAGCAGGTATGGAGGGGCAGGAGAACTGGAGAGAGAAAATGAGAGGAGAGGAGGCGAAAGATGAAGAGAGAGCAGAGAGCAGGGCAAAAGGGAAAAAAGGAAAGAGAAGACAACTTCCTCTAACCTTAACTAAGTAGTCGTGTGAGTACAAATATTGATTTTGTAACAGAAAAGAACATTGTAATTTGATGTTTCTGCTAAAACCCAGGATTACTGCACATGCCTTTGTATTTCGGGGTTTGTCACGATATGAAATTTTGGCGCCCTGATTATTATCAGAGGAAATACCATGGTTTCACGGTTTTCACAATTAGCGAAACTATAGAAGGAAACAGACACCCAACAAACAATATATAGCTAGTAATAACACTGGCACAGGAAGTCAATTGTTAGGTAATAAAATCACACGACACGGATGTGATTTGGAGGGACAATGCACTGAAAAGACACAGGATAGAGCAGAGAGAAGAAAATGAAGGGGACAGAGAGGACAGGGCCGATGATTGTAGGGTAAAGAGAGGACAAAATAGGAGGGGGTGGGGGGGAGTCCACATCTGGTTTTATCTCGTCACTAATAAAGAGAGGGAGAGAGAGAGAGAGAGAGAGAGAGCCTGCAGCATCATCCTCCTCTCCTGCTTCTTCTATTGCCTTCTCCTCCTCTGACCATCTGGGCCTCAGTTGAGCTGCTGTAAATAATATATCATCATCATAAACACAACCAGAAAGCACGCCGTGAAATCACTCAATTATTTATCACTGCATCGATGTCAATTGAGGAATCTGTCATTTCAGGTTGTCAGATTAAAAGGTTTAGAACAAAAACTCCACTGATTTTCTTTTCTTTTGTTTCTCTCTTTTTTGTCGATCTCTACCTTCCGTGCACTCGCTCAGAGCCTAGACTGTAAATAAAGATTGAAGTAGCATCTCCGCTCAATCCCACTGTCCAGAAATGACAAAATATCCCAGATACAAACTCATCATCACCATCTTGCACCAAATACCTCAGAGAATCGAATGGAGCCACGATATAAATCCAACAATCGCTGTTACATTTCAGCCGATACGGAACAAAAAATGAAGCACTTGGGCGTGCATTAATTTATTTGACACATATTTTGACTTTTGTCCCATCCAATAACGGGTGAGGTGGGATTTCTGACCCATACTGCAGCCAGCCACCATGGTGAGCTGTCAGTGTCCTTGTAAAGTCTCATAGGAACGATTTGCAATGTGTTGCTCAATATATTCTATATGAAAAATAGAAACAAATCACAGCCACATCTTATTCTTGGTCTTAGTTTTATAAAGTGTCATGAAATGTATTGTTTGATTTCATATTTCATATTTATACTTCAATGCACTACTGTGGTTTATTTTGATGCAATCTCTCTTTCTCCACACACACACACACACATACACACACACACGTTTGTACTTCTATCTTAGTGAGGACACTCATAGGCATGATGCATTCCCTAGCCCCTTACCCCAACCATAACCATCTGAACTAAATGCTTGACCCTAACTCTAACCCTTACTCTAAACTAATTCTAACCCTCACCCTAAAACCAAATCTTAACCCTCAAACCCTTAACCCTCTCTCTCTCCGACGCACACACACACACACACAAATATAGACCAGAGCAAACATCTATGTTTAGGTCTAATCAGGAATGTGGCTTGTTAATTCAATTCAATTTTCAATTTTATTTATATAGCGCCAATTCATAATTTACATTATCTCAAGGCACTTTACATTTAAAGGTCAAGACCTTAAAACAATAGGCAGCAGACAGCCTCTAGGGCCTAATTGTATTTTTAATTAATTCACAATCTCCTTTGAGGCCGGATCAAATGTTTCCATTTCTCCCCCTACACTTAATTTATTCCTCATTTCTTTTGATTTTTAAAGTCATCATGTCCCTTGCAGAGATGTATGAGAGGTGCGGTAAATGTTAAATGCTCTTTATTTTCATTTCACTTTTCTTGTCTTAAAGACTAATCAAAGAGCTTTACAGTAAAGTTTTTGCCATTCACCTATTCACACACATTTATACAGTGCTTCAATGTGCAGCACTTTCTCTGTCATACATCATACAGCTATCAGGGGCAATCTGGGGTTCAATATCTTTCCCGAGTATATCTCAGGAGGAACCAGGGATCAAACCGCCAACCTTCTGGATGATGGATGACCCATCTCCTGAGCCACAGCGGCCCCATAAGCTGTGAGACCTGCTTATGAATATATTCAGTTATTAGTTAACTGGTCCACCGAGCTAAAACCAGTGCAGTCTGATACATTAATCCTGCAGTCAACCCTCAGTTTTATTAAAACGGGTTCAGAGAAGTTAAAAACAATGTAAAGAGAATTAAAAAAGATCAAAAGATCCAGTCTAGTGTTTTTCAATTATTATTATTTTAATTCTGCTCCATCTCATTTACACTTTTTTTTTTGCAACCAAGAACACTACATTCAGATCGAGCCAGGGGTCCATATATCGATGTAGTCACATCTGTTCAAGTGATATTCTTTATAATGTCATAATGATAAAATCTGCCCAGCTCCAATTCAGAAAGTGATGTGTCAGTTGAAGAAGAGCATTTTGTTTGTGTACGTACGTGTGTATGTGTGTGTGTGCGTGTTGATCTTCTCAGTAGTCACTGGTTTACATGTATGGATACACTTCACACTACAGGTGCCCTACTAGATGTTAGACCTGTATTATAGTGGATAGTGTGTATCTGTGGCCTTTGGCTTTCAAAATATATTCTGTGCATGTCCCTGCTCTGTGGTCATGATTCACATTATTCACACAACTGTCAGGTCTGACTGGTCATACTGTGTGTGTGTGTGTGTGTGTGTGTGTGTGTGCCCCCTCCTTCCACGGGTCAAGGTGATTTCTCCCTGTGAAGCTTGTGGCTTGTATGAGCTGTCACATGCTATCAATGTAATACTTTGATGCACAGAACAACCAGCTAGTAGACCTTGGTTACATACACACACACACACACACACACACACACACACACACACACACACACACAACCATTAATAGGATATATTAATGTTTCTCGATTGAACCTCATTTCACCTGAGACTGCTTTGGTCAACTTCATTCATCTTAACAACCTTTGCCGGCATCACAGGAAGCGTGCTCGGACCTATATTTCCCATTTAATGTCAGACATTAGCAGCTGCTGGCATGCTCACTATATCAGAGGCTTGTCAGCTAAATGGAGAGTGTGAAATGAAAAATTCAATCTGGAGAGATGGGGCCGAGCAGCTCGTCCTCCGCTCAGCCATGTGTCAGGCATCAATCTTTGCGTCTTGCCAAGTTCAAATGGTGTCCTGAGGGGGGTCTGCTCATACACACACACAACCCCTGAGCTGTGGAACCAGCTGTGGCTGCTGTGTTAATATACTTAGGATGATGTAAAGAGATATTTCACTCAGAGTTTCACTTGATACTTGGATGTTATTGTGTTTTTTGTGCTAAATGGACATTGAGAACATATTTTATAGAAGTACTTAAATGTTTTTGTGTCTTAGCAAGAATTAAAGTTTATTTTACAAACTGCTTGTGCTTTACTTGGTGAGCTTTAAAGCGGATGTAGGGATGCATGTGCACTTTGTTCTTACTATTCACTATCTTTCTGCAGAAGTTTCTAATTAGGTGAAAGCACTGTGTGAGCCAGGGTTGCGGTGTAGCTTGTGAAGATCGTACTGGCTACAGTGCAGTACATTTTGTAACTCTGCTCATTTATATAAACACTGCGAATATATGCCTTCTTGCGGATGCTTGAAAATGCATTCACGATTGTCTTATTTTTCCTGGACGATATGTTTCTGGCTCATTTTGAATAATAAGAAGGAAAGCTGAGAAGTGAGAGCAACATGCAGAAATACCAGACAGGCCTTCAAAAATATTCTAATGTTAAGAGATGATGTCACAGTGCAGCAGTGCCCGCACTGAGTAGAAATACCATGGCAACAAACCAACTAAAGCCGGTGACAGCAAAACAAACTGAGACCTTCACAGCTGGATGGAACGCCTACAGTGAAACAGGCATGTGAAACATGGTCTTATCACATCAACAAACACACACACACACAGTCCCTGTCAGTCTATAGATGCTACTCAGTATAATCAATACCTGACAAAACGCTTTGACATGCACCCTCTCCACATGTTACCATCACTGGTATCCACACAAAACAGTTTTGGACATGTTTGTCCAAGTTTATTTAGTATTTAGTAAAACTACTTGTCCTTTTCATCTTTATTCTATCTATTTATTTAATGTGGCAGTAACAGTTGAAGTCTGCACACATATCCTTTGTACCTACCCCAGGTTGTGTTTCGTGGGTAATGTGTCTGAGTCTTGTGTTTTTATCTTTTAATTGATGCTGGAACACTGCAGTTGCCCTTCTGGAATGAAAAAAGAATCTATCAATCATAACATGACTGTTGGAGTTAGGCCCAAAGGCTGTTTGCTTGGCCTGCGGTGGTGCTGGTTGCAGCATTTTTTTTCTGTAACTATAAAAGTGACCTGCAGTAATTGAGCTGCTGCAAGTTAAGTGCACAGAACCATGAAACCACCACTGCTGCTGCACAAAGTGTTCCCCAAAACTGGAAAATCAGTTGTCATGCTGTTATCATCACATACGTTCATGAGTCCCAGTCGCTGCTGCAACAGAGCACTGGTCACCTGTTTATTCAGAGTTTACTAATATTAAACATCCTGTGTGAAGCAGATAAGATGAACAGTTCTTGAGATATGCCAACCAGAGATAAACAGACAACCAGAAAGACGGACGGATAGTTCTGAAATTATTTATTTATTGTTGTTTTAAGAATGCGGTGAAACGCTGATGTCAGTCTGTCTGTGTACAAACCTGTGTGGTGACATGTGCTGTGATTTCATGCTTTTGCAATGACACAAGTCTGTGAAATGTTTTCATTGCCACAAAAAGAAAACAGCAAGACCTGTGGAATTAATAAGCCATTACTGTCCTGCAGGGACATTGCTTTGGACCACATAATTTATACCTGCTCTTTGTTGAAGTTAAAACATGACACAACCGTACAGCCTCCACTCAGACCAAAATCTTCTAATAGGCAGCCTAATTGTGAGTCTCCACATTACTGTTACATTTCCATTTGAATGGAGTGATTACAACCTCATTTAGATAAATCCTCGGGTTCAGCATATGTTGTGCGGCTGCTTGGCCCTGGCATTGCTGTTAAGACCGAGCCAATGAGAGTTTGAAGAGGGGTAATCTTCATCTTCTCTGTCCATGTGTGTCTCTCTCTGTGTGTTTGTGTGTGTGTGTCTGTGTGTGTCATTGCTCCGTGTGTATGAGATTCTATGTGTGCAAACTGCATGTATGCCCTCAATGCAGAGCTTACACACACAATGGCCTTTGCTAAATGACCTAGTTAACGGAGGCAATCTGCTCCCCCCATCATGCAGGGAGTCACTGATGGTCCAAATCTGTCCATCGCTCATGGGCACTGAGGCAGACGCTGGCTCTCTGACACAGAAAATCAAAGCAATAAGACCATGAGCAAGAATCAGAGCCTTTCTGGAAACGTTTGATTTGTGTGCCGACAGTAAATGTCTGCTGCCTCTCTGTTCTCTGTGGGCTCAAACTTACAAGCATGTGAGCAGTTTCTACAAAGAACTCTCAAGTCTCTGCAGAGAACTTCTGAAGATCTGGATGGATCGACAAGTCCAGTCCTGCTGGTTAAGAAGTTCTTCCATTTCAAAATGATTGAGGCCGCTGTGCTCCTTGGTGGGAACGCCATGTTGTGAAAATTGTACCAATAGATAATAAAGTCATGACAATGCTGGTAATACTGATTACACCAGACAAGAAAAGTTTTGACTCACTTTGATCTGTAATGTTAGATTTGGCTGCAGGCAACCTCAATTAAAGGTGTGTGTGTGTGTGTGTGTGTGGATTAGAAATGTTACCTCCACCCTCATTAGACACAATTTGCAGATTGACTCATTAATGTTAACAGGCTCCCTTTTGGGCAAATGGGTGCAAAATAAATGTTTCTGTTTTTAGCTTTGAAACCAACTTAATAACAAGTGTTTCACAAATGTGACTTTCTATTTTATCTGATGAGTGTAGGCGTTAATGCGGGTACATGAAAATGAACCAAATGGGTTTATGCCTACAAAAACCTCAAGCAGACAGTGGGGCTGGTGGACTTGTTATGTAACTAGTGTTTGTCTGAACAATGTGTAACACTGGTAACACTGGCTCCTGTGGCACCCCCGACTCATGGGAACACTCAAAGCTTTAGAAACAGACTCATACCCTGGCCATGATCTGCACCACAAGTATAGGCCTGAGGCCTGCAGGCAGCATCATGGAGTTCATGGCTTGGTTTGTGTCCATGCAGCTTGAATGGTAGGACCTTAAATTCAGGCATAGAGGTCAATTTCACAATAAGGGGGGATATTTGGGAAATAAAAGAAAAGAAGAAAAATGAGACTGTATTTTTCAATTAAGTGGTACTTATTCTACTTCTACCAAGCAACAAACTTGCATTTGGAAAGACATTGATTTTTAACTACCAGGTACCTATTATTGGAACAGTTATCCTTTAGTAGTAAAAAATGCTAATCGTACCAATTATCTTTTAAGATCTAGTTCAGAGATTGTTACTCTTGTATTCCTTACATTCTTGTTGCCTTGTACCTACAGGTACAGTTTATATGGTGTGGTCCAAAACTATATGAGAAATGATGAACCCATAATGTTTTGGTTTTGGACAAATCATTGTGAGTAAGAGTTCCTATATTGCAACCCTCAGCATACATGTAGAAGAAGAGCAGAGTCACTCACAGCCAGGTAGAGTGCGGCGTACACACTGAGCGCGGCCTCCTTGGATGGGAAGGTTTTACGGGCTCGTAGGATGTCGTCCTGGTTTCCTGTGCAGGCCTCCTGGTGGCTGATGTAGCGCAGAGCCTGCTGGCAGCCCAGTGCTGTGTAGTTTGGCTTACAGACCGTCAGGAAGTAGGGGGCGAGGTTTCCCGTCACTACCTGGCCTGCATTGACAAAGATGTCAACGGTGAAGAGGCCAAAGGTGTAGACTCCTGGGAAAAAAAAGAAGAGGAAGAGGATGGACTCATGTTCTCATCAAAAGGTGAATTATTATTTTATTATGAAATAAAATATGGAGCTGTGTTAGCTGTCCCACCACCAGAATCTTCCACTGTCTATAATCCCCGTATATTATTCTCTCTATGAAAAATAACTTTTTACTTCTATCTCAACTGTGGCTTTTCAGCTTTATTCAGGAACAACACATCAGTAGAACATTAATTCCCAGCCCCTAATATTGATGGTCAACTGAGTAACTTAGAGTCTATTTATAGTGTCTGTTTGTGTTTCCTTGGCGCTTGTGTTGTGCTGCCATGATGGAAAAAGTCATTAGTCTAAAGCATTTACTGATGTCATTACAGTGGAAAGTGAGCAAGGGCCAAATTATCTTTAAGATAGAAGAGCTTCTGCTATCACTGCCATCACATACCACAATAAACACAAAAAGGCAGATTGGGAAATGCCCATCATATAATTCTATTCACTTTCAATGGTATATCACAGTAACAATAATTTAACCCATGTAGCCTCTTTTGAAAAAAAAGTTGCCAATGAAACCTAACTCTAATAAAAACAAATAAAGAAATAAAGAATATGAACCAGGACTTGAGATGGAGTTTTTTCAACAATTAATCATTTTAAGTCATCAAAAGGAAGAAAACTCAGTTTGCCTGCTCGCTCCACTTCATTCTTCATGATGTCACTTATCACCTCATATGAAAATATATTGATATATATAAAAACATATTTTCACAAATAATAGAGAGGATCTAATTTAGATTATCTCTGTTATTTGTGAAAATATGTTTTTTCAGGCCATATTGTTGTTCTTGACATTCAAACAATGAGTTAGCCATGTGGAGATTCCCTCTATTATGATCCACCCATCCATTATGTGTATCACTTTTAAAGGGGCAGGAGCCAATTCCAGCTGACCCTGGACAGCATACCGGGCTTACACATAGATAAATTGGACACTCTGAACTGCCTTTGAGTGGCTGTATGTCTCTAAGTTGCATGTCTTAAGACCGTGGGAGCACTCAGAGAAAACCTCCTGAGGCGGAACATGCAAACTTCAAACGGAACGACCTCAGCTGGCCACCAGGTTCTTCCATCATTACTATCATTTTTGTTATTATTCTTCTTATTAGGCCTATTACCATTATTACTTTGAACATGCACAAACACGCACACACACACTAACCAGAACAAATTTTTGACAGGAGCGGGGCCTTCATTGATGTGTTTATATTCTGCTAATGTTGGCATTTTTAAAGTGAAACAGTCAAATAAACAGTTTTGCTGGTTTGGTTTCTGTGGTTGCCGTTATCACACACCCAACCGTATTAAACCGAGGCTGGGATGTCAAATAAGCTGTGAGTTTATGAGAGGAGCAGCCATCCACGCTCTGCCTGCTAGTTGCCATGGACCTCACCTGCTGTCATGCTCACACTGGGGACTTGGAAGGGAGATGCAGCAAACTCACCCTAGCTTGCGCTAGCTCGTTTTGTCGTGTCGACTGCAGGAACATTCACAACACACCCACATCAGTCAGGACAACTACACAATGCCTGGTGGTGTGGGGCAGTGCAAACTACAGAATACATCTTTACCAACAACTTCTACACCATGTGGTTTATTCTTTCTCATTTTGTAAAGGTATAGATGAGGCAGATGGCTGCCCACAATGAGTCTGGTTCTGTTAAAGGTTTCTTCCTGTTAATGAAGGAGTTTTTTTCTCGCTCATTGTGGGAACTGTTGGGTTTTTGTGCAATTTTTATGGTCTTGACCTTAATATGTAAAGTGCCCTAAGATAAGTATGTTACAATTTGGCATTATACAAATATTATCAAATTGAAAATTTGTTAACATTAATGCAGAGGCAACAATTATTTTTTCCCTTAAAAACGATAGTGTTCAGAAGCTTCTGATCAGTGGTACGTCTGTCTGAAGCTTGGCTATCTTCCCTCTCCCTGATCTAAAAAAGACACTGTTTTGAGACAAAGCAAAGTGCTTCAAAAAAAGCCGGCACGCCACATAAATCATTTAACCGACTTGTATTTTCAGTGTAAATGTTTCCTTCTAACACCACACAGTCTGTTTAACCCACAGGGGAGACTTGCTGTTCCTCACAATATCTGATGCCGTCTGTAGAGACACAAAACTAGCCCCTGCTGCTCTCCCAAACCAAACACACACGCACGCGTCACCAAGTCGCCAACATCCTGTCATTCTGTTCTTAACTAAACCAGTCAGGATTACGTCCCAGTGATTGAAGGCCTTTAATAGAAAAAAAAAATTACTTCCCTCCTACAAGAGCCCAGCCCTCTGTCACACTAAATTACCAATCCCATGCTTAGTCACACAACTCTCTCGCACCCTCTGAGAGGGGTGTTCACTGTGCCGCAAACACACACACTCTTCCAGGACGCATTATTTGCTGGGGCAACAACAGTAGCTTTTCGAGTCACTGTCAAGTGTTTGTGCTGCTGCAAACTAATTAAGCCCGGCTGACAGACATTCATGGGAACAGGCAGCGAGGCACTCTGCCCACTGAGCAAGGTGTGTCTCTCTTCTTCTCCCACAGAAGTTCTTGTTTTAAATGTCACTGTCTCAGTCATTTGCTTCCCTTCCTCAGTCCTAATCACCCACACAGAGGGGTGAGCGAGCCTCCAGATTCTGACGGGTCAGATTCCTAACAAGCATCAAATAGATTTCGTCAAGCGGCCTGTTATTCACGCGTCACGCCTGGTTCCAACGCTGTCCCAGTTCTACTGTCACGAACGAGGAAGTGTGAGCATTTTACGGATGACCTACACTTGCAAGCTAACGCCCCCTCTCTCACCCATGTAGATTTTGGGAACATAGATAGGGAAAACTGGAAATTGCTTATTGGGGCATGAATCAAATTCAGTTTGCTTGCTTCAAACAGAGTCATTATCTGCTGGAAAACCACTGTGGCCTTACATGCTCTTGTGCTCTGTATGTGTGTGTGTGTGTTTGAGAGTGAGCAGGGTTGAAGCAATGCACCTCTGCTTTGATCGGCTGCCAGCGTCGCCACACTGCAGCGTGATGGACACCCCAGCCAGCCTCAAAGTTATCACAGTTTTCCAGGCTCAAACATGACATAGGCAGACACCTCACAGCACGAATCCGAGGGTTGAATACACACATGGGGACTGAGCTCAATGTCACAGGGACAGAGAGGATGTTTATTGTAAATAAGATCACAGTTAATCATCTGGAAAAGATGAGTCAAAACAGACAGACCTGATCAGACGAGCTTGTTTGTATTAGTTACATTTTGTCTGGAGTCAGGCTGAAAACACATCCTGACAGATGAGATGAGTGGAGGGCATTCCATACCAACAGGTCGCTCTTACCCAGAGTTGTGGATGGTGCTGACGATGCTGTGACATCGCCCACACCCAGGAGGGCCGAGGTTTGTCATGTTTCGTACAGACAACCGGCACTTTAAAGTGCCATCAAACATAAATATACAGTTCCTATTGAACTGTTGGAGGAAGCAGGAAGGTAGGACTCAAAGAGCCAATCTAGCATGAACACAATACATGTCAATTGTGATGTTCAAACAACAGCAACACTTTCTATGTACTTTTCTATGTAGTAACTCTGGTTACAGAAGGATGTACACAGGCATCCATTACTGCAGATGCAGCTACTAGCTAGCATTTACCTCTCCAAAATATGAAAAATATGAAAATATAGTTATTAAAGTTTACATTCAGTAGAGTTCATGCTGCATCTGTTGAGTCATTGTTGTCATTGGTCAATACCACCTAAACCAAACTGAAGACATGACAGAGATCACTTTCAATGCATTTTTTGTGTGTTTGTTTGCTTTGTGCTTACATATATCATATTCCTAAATTAAATTAGGTTTAAGTAAATAAGCACACAGCAAACCTCGAGTCATAAATTAACAATGTACAAAGGGTAGAAAGATGTCACATAATGTTCCTAAATATACCCATAGATTTCAGATTTACATTTTATTGTCTTCACAGCTCTTTGTAGCGTGCCAGCATATGTGCTTCACAACAGCACCATCGTGAGTGCAGCCGTTTTCCTGTTCGCAGTTAAAACTGATGAAAAGCTTTGCCAATGGGCATCATCACAGAACTTACTCTGTAATTATTTTTCACTGGCAACAAAAAAGAAAGTGGAGAGGTACAGCAGTGACTAAAACATTAAGCAGCAAAAATCCCTGTCACTCACGCACACGTTTGTTGCTCAGAGATTTATTCATTATATCTTTCTACTAATTCCGTCTGTCTGGGTCTTGTATATCTCGACAACCCTTCATCTTATCGGCTTCACACTTTGCAAGTATGTTAAGGGCCCCAGTAGGAAGTGCAAATTTGGTGCGATTTGGAGACGAGATATGTTAAAGACAGTGATCGAATCAAGCCAAATGGAGTGTGTCCAGCCATCTTCTCCGGCTCTCCACACATTGTCTGAGTTTCCACGTGTCCGATCACGCTGT
The DNA here is from genome assembly GCF_024713975.1 of Paralichthys olivaceus. Taxonomy (NCBI): domain Eukaryota; kingdom Metazoa; phylum Chordata; class Actinopteri; order Pleuronectiformes; family Paralichthyidae; genus Paralichthys; species Paralichthys olivaceus. The sequence goes on from NC_091109.1 coordinate 14,896,612, forward strand.
GTGTGTGTGTGTGAGTGCGAGAGACGAGCTGAATGTGCACAGCTTTGAAGAAAGATACTGATCATTAAGTGTTGATTGTGTGGTGGTCATTTCAGACAAAATTGAAGTGTAAAGTGTAGGGGGGTCATTAACCTTCAGTCAGTGGGGGTTTGGCAGCCTGCTAACAGGCTGACAGGCGATCTGCGGACTGAGTTGAACATTTCGTCTTATTCGTCCTCAAATAGCAGACACAGGACAACAGTTTGAAGCCTGTGGGACAGAATTCCTACCACATCATTTTATATATCGCAATATTGGACTGAGACACAGACATTCACACGTATCGTGAGTGCTGATCTCTAGCATGGCAAGAATGTTCATAGAATCTTTACTCTTACAAAATAAAAGCAAAACCTTTGTTTTCTTACTGCTGATAAACATAGCTTTTATTTTGAAAAGTTGTGACCTTGGGTCTGAAGACAGATCTCTGGAATATGCTAAAAGCAATTTATAAAAAAATACCAGTTCAGTAAATCATTAAAATGTATAAATAAACCTCACGCACAAACAGAAATATAGCAAATTCAATTTAATTTTATGAAAAATATAATAATGCAATGCAATAATAATAATAATAATAAAAGAGAGTGTGGTTCATGATGGATGCACAATGGATTCACTGCAGATAAACCGGGTAGGAGGAATGCAAATTTTCCTAACCTATCGGCACTCAGCACCATAGAATGTATATAAAAAGCTCTGCACAAAACATCCAGCAGGGAAACATTTAAAAGTGACAGTAAATTATAGGCCTGTTTGAGGAGGACTCACTATTGACGAGGAATAATTCTGAACTAGGATTATGAAGTCAGGCCAGGCAGTGCACTTGAAAAGAAAGGTCCCAGGTTGAAATATCAATGCTCTTTATCAACGATTGATTTAACTGATTCCACCTACAGATAATTTTTAATGTGACGTTCTAGCATGAGAAGTGGGATCTATATGTCTTGTTTTTTGGAATAAAGTGAAGTATGGTATGGATTCATTTATAATGGGAAAAGATTGTCACAATCACACACTTAAATTTTGTGTTCAGTGCGAACACAGCAGCAGAAATGAGTATGCAGCATGAAAGGAGGCTGCGAATTACTAGGATTGTTTTAAAAGTGGAAAAAAGATAGATAGAGATATCATATTAAAGGGGTTTTTGCAAATGTAAAAAATATTTTCTGGATGTGTAAATAAAATTTTATGAAAGAATTTTCAATAGTGGAATGTCCTATCTAAATATGTGACAATGAAGTCAAGGTACGAGTAACAAGCACACATTTGATCTTGTCACCTGAGCTGTCTAGTAAATCAGTCCACTGACAATCCAGACAGATGAAGACAAACTGTCCAATCAGGACAGATGATGACGCACATTTACACTGCCTCTGATTGGTCAATTCTTTCCAGGTATCTGCCAACTGCTTACATTAGCTGATGCTACAAACTTGACATGGCCGGGAGGAGTATGATATATGAACAATATGGGCCTTCAGTGAATTATATATAAATCAAGAATTAAAATAGCTGCGGTCCACTTGTAATTTGCCCCATAAAAGTTGAATATGACTTTGAGTGTTTTGAGTGGTCAGACCATTTACCATTTTAAAAATCCAGTTACAAAACATGGACTCTTGCTCACTACTTCTGTCGGCACTGGTACACACTGTAAGGACAGACTATATTTTAAGGAAAACTGCACTGGAATGTTACATCACACTCAACACGCATGTCTGAAGCCCAGAGTTACCCTTGTTCTGCTGACTGGGAAGGAATCACATGGAGCCCCTGACACCTCCCTGACACCTACCTCATTATAAAACTGTGATTGGTTGGGGTCCAACGAATGTCTAGCACATCTCTTGGCAAATATGATCACCTAATCCATCCATCTCAACAGACAATATAGGTAAGTAGTCTGTGTAGTCTGAATATTAGTTACACAAATTCTGTCCACATGAAAACTTGAGAAAGAACACAGAGGGAGTGCAGTTGAAGAGAAAAGGTCTTTACCAATAGAGCTGATGCACTTTTTAACTTTAAACTAACAGTGATGTGTGTTCCCGAGGGGCTGGCCTCACGTCTCTCTGAATGTTTGTGTTACGTAAACTCTTTTACATAATGTCACTGACAGAGGGGGCTGCGCATGAACTTCCCAAATCTAAAGTTCAATAAGCAAAGACTTAAAATGCATGAAGGTAAAAAGCACACAGCTGATGCTGAGTGTGTGAGCGCACCACGACCCTCGGCTGTGTTCTAAATTTAATCGTTCTCTAACAGCGCAGCCCTGTGAGTCATTATGTAAAACAACGTCAGGCCTGAGTGAGAGGGGAGTAGAGATGTGAGATGGCTGGGCTCACATGACGCTGCGCTGCTCTCCAGCAGATGTAAAATCTGGCGTGTGCATACTGATGTGCATGAATGCACACATTTGGGCACACAAACGCAGAAATACACGAAGCTCAAGCCTGCACATGAGACGTGTCACATGTGAAAACACTGGCACACTGAGATGTGCAGTCAAAATTTTGGACCAGACACATATTTTATTATCATCCTGATTAACCTTTTGTCAAATCTTTTAGAATATGTCACCCATATATTCACTGCACACATATGTCATGACGGTAAACTCAGAAACGCAATCTTTCGCTTTGAGATGGGCGGTGATGTCATGTGTAACACACAGCTGTTCTTTCTCCCATCTGCTTCCCCATCTGTTTGGATGTCATGTTTCATCCTCAAATTTGTAACTTATCTCACTCTGCAACCCATCCGTTCAAAGTATAGATCTTTATCCATTCTTCATCATTGTGTTCGTAATGGAGCAGCACAACGTGTAATTTATTATCTATGTTCAAATACTGTACAAAAACACAGCAAACCTCTCACAGCCTAAGGCACTGGTTATTAATAACAAGAGGAATGATGTGCAATAAATGCAATCAGAAATAATTGCTGTAAAAGATGCACGCAAGAGATCTACAGAGTCACACAGTAGATCTACACACATAGAGGTACATTTTCAGATACACACCCTACAATTTATACATGTCATAATGAATTGGTACATGGTCTAATAAAAAATAATTCTCAACCACTCAGGCACATTCACCCATTCACTCAAAAATCCATATGGCACTTTTATAGACATTTTCCTGCTGTATTCTCACATTGGGTCCAGTGCATGTCTGAAAGCAGCCTCAGTTTATTCTTAATCCAGTGCCTGATTCAACCTCAATTGTTCGATAGCTTTGAGCGTGACTTCAGATGTCATGCGACTTTGGGGCAAGTTTGGCTTCAGGTCATTGAGCCATTCAGTTCTGGAATCGAAACCCCCTGGAATCGTTGGTTGAGAGTGGTGATGCCACGTTGTGGTCCACTTCTCAAATAAAAACATCTTTTGACACTATTGTGCCGTTGCTTTATTGAAGAGCTGTGTGCAGCACTCTGCACACGTTGTTGCTCGCTGTCTCCAGAGTGGCCAGCAGGTTATGTAATCGTTAGTTGCCTGAGCACATGTTAGACAAAAAACTGGGAAAGAACAGCTCTCACTCCACTTTTTACAGAGACAGTTGACAGAGGGAAAGATTTGCAGCTTTTCTCCCCATCTCTTTTTTAACGTTATATGCATCCGCACCACATAACTCCTTGGGATGGGGCGTTAATGGGCTGGCCTTAGCTGCTGAAAAACCTTCTAGTGGGAACGCTGACGTTAGTGATTTAGATGGTGACAAACTGGTTCAATCAGGCCTCCCATGTGTTATTTTGCAATGAACTGAGCCATTAATCTTGAGCTCAGTCAAGCCTGACCTTAAAGTTTTTACTCTTTTTTTATCCTGTCTAAGCACCGGTAGCATTACACTGACTGCAACAAAGCAGACAGTGTAATGCAATATACACACAGAGGCAGAGGGGTGCTCTTTGTTGCAAATTTGATATTGTTAATATAAACTTTTACTAAGAACGTTGGAAGCAAACAGTGGGGTAAATAAATCTAATAAAAAAGAAATGACTTAGTGTGTGTTAGTTTCATCTACAGTATATTGCTGGACTGTTCGGTTGGTAATTGCCCCTATAAGGGTGAAAATAATAGTGTGTGGGGTCAATAACAATAAGAGTGGAGACAAAGATAAATGTAGAGAAACATAGAGATACGAGAGAAAAGAAAGAAATAAAGAGCCAAAGAAATGCTGAGATACGCTACTGTAAATAGCCAGTGAGTGTTTGAGTATCAGAAGACAACTAGCTGTGGACATAACACACTTGTCTTGCCTAATCGCAGGGATTAAAGCAAACTGTTGTGCTAATGTGCTTGTGCCAACTCATGCTAAAGATGATGTCACTATACGAGAGGACTCCTGTCCTTCTCCGAGGACTGTTCTGGCATTTCTGATGAGGATTTTGTCACTGCTGCTGCTGTCTGGTTCCATCGTCATCTTTTTCTTTCATTCATACTTTTTCTCCAGGACCAGGACTACTGCAGAATAAGGATTCAATTGGCCACACTTCGCCCAACGGCACTCAGACCTGCATTCTTTTCATTTAGGTGTGTGAGCCCACATGGGTGTTGATAGGAAACTAAACATTTGTTTTGAGTATGCTGTGTAGAATGTTTTGGTTAAGGGAGTGAGAATTAAGGTTATTACTTGCTTTTCTAATTTTGGTAATGGTAATTTAGTTTAATCTTATTTCCTAAAAGGTTATTTCATTTTTTTCTGTTTTCAACATTAGAACTAATTAAACTGAGCATTTTATCCATAAATGTTGTGCGAGGTCAGTGACGGGGGTCATGACCTGAGACTGTGACTCCATCCTCCCCCTTTATTTCGTTTAGTTCCCCTATATTATTTGTTCTTTCTCCATCACCCCAACCGGTCCTGGCAGAGGCCGTCCACACCGAGCCTAGTTCTGCCGGAGGTTTCTTCCACCTGGGAGTTTTTCTTCCCTGCTGTTGCTCATGCTAGCTCAATGTGGAACAAGTTGGATTTTCTTTTTCTTAAGATCTTGGACTTTTGTACAGCACACTGAGACAACTGTTTCTTGTGATACCGTGCTATATAAATACATATGATCTGATTTGATTTGATATTGCACTGATTCATAATGCTTGTTAGACTTAATGATGAGAATATATAGGAAATATGTTCTCTATCTGAACTCTCTGGATTATCTCTGACTTTTAATTGTATATCCCTGCTAGAATGTTGAGGATCTACATAGATGCATCCATACTGGGCTCAAAGGCTTTAAAGACGATTAAACGCATGCAAAAATAATGTTGTCTGTCTCGTTATCAGATGTCAACCAAACTCTGAGCCTATGGGACATTTTAAAATCATGTATTCAAGTTTTTTAAATCCTAATTCTCTGCATCTTACACTTTTTCAGGTTTAAGAGATCATCCCTGAATAAACAAACAGGTTTACATTGAATCCCTTAGGTGCCTCATTCCATCATTCTGCTGTACAGGGGGAGCTGGCAGGTTCAAAATAACTTTGCCGGCAGATGGGCCCTGCAGAGTCCTATACTCCTTTTACTGTATTTCTGTACCATCCTCCCGCTCTAAGACCTTTAAAATAATACCCTCTGATCCCACACGCACACACAAATCCCTCCACATATAAGTCAAATCAACTCAGGAAGCCTGGCTCCAAGGCTCCTAGAGAAGCAAGTATCAGCCCTCAGCCTCACAAGGGAGCTTGGCAGCACAAGGAGAACCGATTGCTGCACATAGCGCAGCAGAGTCGCTGCTGGATTAATTCATCTGCTTACTGTGCCAACAAGCCTGCCAGAAGTAGTTATCAATAGCCATGGATCAAATGCACCATAAAACACACAGGCAGACATACTGTATGTAATTGGATTTCCAGATTGTGTATGTTAAATAGTGCTTTGTAATTTGGCATAACCGCTGTTGCTAATGCTGCTGTAAAGAGGCACTGACAGCTCACCAAGGACCCATTAGCTGATGTTAGTAAAGAGAGGCAGATCCTGCACCTCTTATGCAGTCTGCTTCAGTGAGCACTTATTTAAGACAGAAGCACTTCTCTGCACCCCCCTCCCCCAACATTAAAAAGACAACTAGCTGCATCTCAAAAATAGAGCACGCAGAACATATTCTGAGGTTAAATGCCGCAGATGGGAAAGGTATGACATCAGCGCCTAATCTAAAAATACTTTTAAAGGATTCAAAAGCTTTAATCTTATAAATACGGCTTTGTGCATTATTCCTGTTGGTTAAAATGAGATTTTACTCATCAACATAATTGCTCAGATTAGCACCATCACAACAACACATTTTTTTCTGTGAAATATGAGAAGACTAAAAATCAGACAGGTTACATACAAATCGGTGAACCTTTGGCACCAAAAATGTGGCTAAGAATCCCTTATTGCACAGTGAGATTGCATGCTGCTGTGATAAATGTTGGACAGTAGCCTAAGGGTCACAAACCATGTAACCTGTAATAAGTCGGGTTGCACCTTTCCTCTTTTACTTTACTTTCCTTTGCTTGAGTATCAACGGGTCCGAAGAGGCAGGTAAGAGAGAGAAGCCACTTACATACATGTGTCCTGAATAACCTGGGAATAAGTTAAATATCCACTGGAGCCCAGCTACCTTAAGGAAGAAACTCACTTTGGTTCAGCAATCTCATTCTTTCACTAACTACACACTTGAAATAACCACAGAGGTGAACTGAAAGGTAGATTGAAATAATAAGGATGGTTTCTTATGAGATAAGAAACTCTACTTTATGTGACTCTGACCACTTTTCTTTAATTCATGTTTCCTTTAGCAGGAAAGGATGGATTATGAATTTCCTCTAGGGAGCATCAATAAAGGTACATTTTATCTTATCTTAATCTTACTGTGGTTCTCCATCACTGTTGAGGAAATAAAGATGCAAATGAAACAGGTAAAGTCGTCTATCCTACTTCCTTCTGCTTTACAGGAAAGAGAAGACGCCTCTTTAAAACTGACATCAATTAACACTGAGACATAAGCCGTATTCAGATATGACAGTGTACCAGTGTTTAAGACATGATAGCCAATTCTAGTCTCTTATGGATGAAAGGAGCTTTAGCCTGGAATGAGAGGCCTGCGAACATTAACGAGCAGCGGGAACGACATGCTGGATGTGTAAATGCGAGGGTAAGGCCAGGCCACCAAGTGGATTCCCCCTCAGGGATCTAGGTAATAATCCTCTTCCACAGCTTTATCTGCTCGGCTCACTTCGGGATGAGAGAGGACGAGGAGAGGCTGATATTGTGTTACAGGGTCTGACACACTGAGAGGCTGTGTGAGTTTGTTCTGCTGTTGTGCCTGCTGGACCGAGCACATGTGCCTGCATTATGCATATGAATATGTTTGTTTAAAAAGCACCATGGTTTATCAACATCCTCTGATATTTACAGGCGTATTCAGGGACTCTTCATGATGAGTTATTGGTAGATCATATACTTTATATAAAGATGTGCATTAGGAAGACTCCCTAAAAATGAAGGCAAGGGATCTCAATTGCCCCCTGGTGGCTACCTGTGGTATACATCATAAACCCTTCCCGCTCCGTGTCTGTGGATGGTAATGGACCGAACGAAAAAGAAAAAATACACATCAAATGAATGTTAGTTTTTATTACACTGATGTATGTTCAACTGTTGCATTCATCAGGCAAGTTTGGTTTTCATGCTGTAAAATGGCATGAAGTGTCACGGTTGACAGCTGAGACGGACTGAATTTAACGCATGGATCAGCGGCACATCGCTACCACAGATCTATCCCTGACGGCTACTGAGCAGACTCTGGTTCCACATGACGTCTTCGGCTCCAAATGGTCGTGTTTGTATCTGGAATATTTTGGCTTTATTTCTAGACAGTGGGAAGAACATGCTTGCCAAGTCAAATTATGGACATGTTTGACTTCTAAACTATTGCCACGAATGGTATAGGAAATAGGAGCAAAATGAATCATCATTATTCAGCAGAACTTCTTAATTTCGTCCACTTATTAATTGCTTATGTCAGCTGATACCAGTTTACATGAAAAGGTGTGGGTTCAAGAGATTGAATCATTAACATCAGATTCCACTAAATTGCTTTATAGGGACGCTTGAGTTTCCCCATTAAAGCCGATTTAATTCACAAAAATGTCACCCAAATTAAAAAGAAGTGCTTAAAGTCAGCATTTTGGAAAACAGTGGAAAACCTCATCATATTTCAACAGTGTCAAGTGACATAAGCTGTGCCACTACATAGCTGACAGTGATGAAGATGGATCGAGAAATGATACAACATGTCTTGTGAAAGTAAACTGGTCAGGAAACTGTGACAGATAATTCTAAAAGGCTGAGAGTTTTAATTTACATGCAACTTAAGACCTACTTTTAAATTAGAACTGAGAGCAGTTAGGTTGCAGTAATGCAATAAATCAAGAACACAGTAAATAAAGTGTGGCATAATGAAAAAGTAAATATACTGTATATAGTTAGTAAATACATGATAGCAAAGTGAATAAATTATCCAAAAAGGACAGAAGGCCGTAGAAATAACCCTATCACCATAGAACACAGGTTTCTGCTGCCTTTCATGTAATGATGCATATCTGCTGACTGGTCGGATCAGAGACACAGTCAGACTCCATGATAACTCAGCAAGTAAGGTCATGAATAAACCTGCAAGACCGTGGGAGGAAAACCAGTCTGAGAATCATCGGAAATTGTTCTCATCCCACGTAGTTTTTGAAAGGTGGTTGAGTGGTTTATCCATGAGTGTAGACATTCAGAAAAATGTTTCAGTTAAACTCAACTATTGTGTCCAAAAACTGTGAAAACAAATGACGAAACAGATGCAGTTTGCAGTAATCGCAGACAATACAGAAGCCTGAGACTTACCGAGGAAGCGGAAGGTCCTGCGCACTAATGGGTTGAGGTAACAGCAGTCCCCCGTGGCCACCGTCTTCTCTGAGCGATCAAACTCTTTGGATGTGTACTGGACCAGGAACAGCACTGTCTCTGTGATTGTGATCTGGTAGGAACAAGGGCCAGAGACACAGATAAAGTATTCAGATGATCGCTCTCTCATGATCCACACTTTCTAAGAGGACTGATTGTCAGGAGTTGGAGCTTTTATACATGCTGATCGTATCTAAAACATAACATCAATCAAGCTGGTGATATACAAAGCTACGAATTGCACCAGCGCATACTAAAGGGTTAAACCTCAAAAACCAAAAATCAGGCCTCTCTTCTTTCCTGTAGTATTTTGTATGATTGCCTCTATGCTATTTCATAAGAATATATTGTATGTGGTCTAATTCTTTAGAAAATCAACAGCAGTCTTTTTCTTAAACAGCTGGTCACTGTTAGTGTTTGTCAAGTAACTCAGCCAGAGAGAAATGGTGGATGGGTTGGGAAGTATTTTTAGTGGAGGAATAATTCCGTAGCATCATAGTATTGAAAGAACATCTCACCCACTGCAACAGTGTGGCTAATTGGTGTTATTGGACAACAGCGGAGCTCTGCGGCTCTTCATGGTTCAAAAGACTTGACGATGTGCTTAGGTTTAGACATAAAAAATCCTTGTTCAAGGTTTGGGACAAGTGATCTTAAATGGACGGTACATACAGTATATCGCTCTAATAGTATTCATATGACTTAACTCTTATCGACCACTACTTTACAGTACAAGTCACAGTCACCCATTTACACACATATTTCAAACAGCACTTCTTTACGCAGCACTTTTTCTGTAGCACACCATTCATACACCAGCACAGTGTCTTGCCCAAAGACACTTCGGTGTGTAGTCTGGAGGACCCGGGGAACCCCCAACCTTCTGGTTAGTACACAAACCTCTCAACCCCCTGAGTCACTCAGGCCAGGCTTAGTAGAAACCAATTACTGACAGACTGTTGGTATAAAACAGGAACAGTACAGTGATGTCCTGCTTTCACCCATCTATCCATCTCATGCTGTGGCAGTCTCATATGCATGTTGAACTCAATTTTCTTTGGATGTTTCCCAAACATGCTTGAAAACTCTGAGATCATGAAATGTAGTCTGCAGTGGCAGTGCTTCATCTTCAGCCGGCATATAATTGTCTGTGTTACCAAAATCAGTGCAATGTCAATAAGTGACAGCTGCTGCACTTTGCTGCCAACAGCTTCATGACTTGCCGACCACATGACACAGTTGTCCTTCAGACTGCAGCCACCAGGGATCTCACACATAATGACATCCACCGCTACAAGATTTCCTTCATCACCAGCGGCTCCAAGATCACAATTGCTCAGTATTACCAGAGCCAATGTCTTTAAGCAGTCGAAATGTGAGAGAGCAGCACTGAAAGCTACTGCTGATGGGAGTTCAGCCCAGCCACCAACCCTCACACAACCTTAGCAACACAAAGTAACTACCTACTTATACCCAACAGGCCTGGAATCCTCTGATCACACCTTAAGGCTTGTAACAAGAGCACTTATTTAACTTGTTAAACTGGTTACATGTGAGAAAATAAATCAGCTTTCTACACATCTGTGTAATTTTCCTTTAACAAATCCCCAGTCCTACTAATGAGTATAGCTTTATTTCTTTCGTCGGAATTACTGCTTAAGTTGAAGCACTCAAGAACTATTGCTCCAGAGAGCAAGACCCATGAAAGCTCATTGATGTTGTAATGCCATTTGGAACTCAATTTGTTCGATTGTCAGTCACAGTTCTCTCAGTCCACACAGTCTACTCTTTCTGAAGGTGGGAAACAACATCCATCTAGCTTCACTGTGACTATTGACTCAAAACCGAACATGGCAGAAGATAACTTTGAGTAGTTTAAATGAACCTGTTTGTCCCACTGACTACTGCCAAACCTTTAATGCTATATCACTTTATCAGCCCGCTGACACAAAGTTAACTTGCTGATCTGACTGGCGGGTCTGACTTGGTTTTCAAGTCTTAAATCTTAAAGGGGATCCTGTTTTATCCGTTTCTGCCCACAATATTTGGAACAGTCTCCTGTTCCACGTCAATTCCTGTCACACTCTTGAAATTAAAAATGTTATAAATATTTTAAAGTCCTATCTTTTGAATCTTGCTTTTCATTCAGAATGATTCTGTTAATGTCTATTTTTATTTAATAACCTCCAGGTATGTCTTAACCCCTGTCCATTGTTTGGTTGGTTGGTTGGTTGATCAACAGGATTACATACACAAAGGATTTACACAACATTTGCAGGAAGGATGGAATAGGGACCAAATAACCCATTCAATTTGGGTATGGATTGAGAAAATATCGAGGATGCAGGATTTTATTCCCACTCTCTCACATTCTGAGATTTGGTATTCTCTGAGGTTCTCACCAGTTTCCCAGTAATCCATTGATATTTAGATATTAGACTTAAACTGTATTATTGGGTGCAGTGTGATTGGATTGAACAACCCTAAAAGGATTTTTTCTCTTTTTTTTTTATTTTTGGCACCTCTGTGGACAAAAGCGGTAGTGTTTCCAATGTCTGCTGTCGTAAAAACTTTGGTCTAGCCAGCATGTGCATTTAATTTGGAAGACGTGAAAAAAAGACACAGGCTGCATAGCGATGAGGTAATGTATCTCTTGTGTTCCTATATGATGGTTATCGTTATTTTCTCTGGTTGGGAAATTCACATTGTTTTGACTTTTGGGCATGATCAGTTTGAGATCTGCATGATTGAAGTCCCCTGCTACGATAGTCACACATTCTTGGTGAGCCTTCAGCTGTTTGTTAATGACATCATGCAGCTTTTCAAGAGCTACCTGAGCCTAAGCTTGTGGGGGAATGTATACCGCCATAACTGTTATTATCATGAATTTCCTTGAAAGAAAGAACGGTCTGCACCTTACTGGGAGGAGCTCTCGGTCTGGGCATCAGTGTTTGGAAACGTTGTCTGAGGCTGTGCACCAGCTGTTGTTCACACAGACACACACACTTCCTCCTCTGCTCTTCTTTGAGTCCCTTGTTATGTCTGCTTGGGCTAATAGTTTACAGAAAATCGAAATTTTCTTCCTGATTTTCTCATTAACTGTTTTAGGTCATAAAGCAGCAGCAAATTTAAATTGAGACTGATTCATAACCAGTTAAAATCTCGTTGTAGTGACTTCAAGAGTTATATTTCTTGTGTCTTTTAGCCGATTTGTCTTTAGCATTACTTTTGATTGCACAGCTTATTTTTATTCATTATTTCTTTTACTATGATTTTAAAACACTAACATTAATATATATAAATTAACTGACGGGAGTTGAATTACTAATCTAGACTAGTGCAGGTTGTAGGGTTTTTAACCCTGAATTAGCTGGAGAAGCCGATGTGCATTAATACATAACAGTTTATGAAATTGCAAAAAAACTGCCTGTGTCTTTATTTCCAATGCTGACACTTTCTGGATATCTGAAATCATGACTTTAATCTCAAAAATTTTCTTCTTTTTACCCTTTCTTGACATTTTCATGAATGAACACTTCTGACATGGGGCAGCTAGTGTAGCATTATGTGGTATTAGTGGGATGTTAAGTATGTTAATTTATCTTCGAAGGCAGCATTCCTTATGTTTATGCAAATCATTGACACACCTTTCTAAAGATGCATTATCAAATCTAATATGTCATGTTCGTGTGAACAATGGCAACAAAGCAAGAGAAATTGAGGATAAGAATGTGAAAATGTTCTTGCATGAGGCCCAATGACCAACATCACACAAGAGCATAGTGAATATGTCACATTCCAGCTTCTCCTGAAATATTCAATCAATCCATCACATTTTTTTGGGATACCCCATATTCAAGTACCCAAAATAACTTTTTTTAGACTCACATGTGAGGGATACCTCTCTCAGGACAGACAATAGATACTATGTGTAACTGATATTTTATTTTCAGTTGAGGTGGAAGAGCTGAAAAAGGTGTACTGTCGTCTGAGGTGTATTCATTTAAAACAGACTAACTTTCATTAAAAGTACGGGATAAAAGAAGTTGCAATGTTGAGGACGACAGAGGAAAGCTGTTGAAATATTCTTTGACCTGACGAGGTTAAAGCTATTGACATGTAAGAAGAGTGAGAGACGGCTGCAGTTGCAGAAATGTCAGATGAGGGATTAAATATTATTCATGACGAATGTGAAAGCTGTTGAAAAATACAAATCATTAATGAGACAGCTGAACTTTTTTTTTTTGTTTTTCTTTTGTTTGAAGGCCAACATTTAAAATAAAAAGAAAGAGAGCTGAGCCTAAATGAAGCCCTGCTTTCTCCTGTACATTAAAATAAGTAAGCAACAAAAAGTGCAACATCTTACTCTACAATGAATCTTCCCAAATCTTCTCTTGTGATAAAATGTGATTGGTTGCTAATCTCCGTCATGTCAATAACATTCATAGAATCACTTCTCGTTTGTCACTTTGTCTTTAAAGTAAAAGCATGTTTGTCCAGTTTGTTTGCTCAACAGACCTCTGATATCGTCTATCATTCAAACCTACATATAAGCAACACATGCAAGTTTTCTAACATCACTCTGCACCACAGACTGTTTATACAAAGCTCTGCAAATAACATGCAAACAATAAAAAAAAGTGACAGTTTATTGTAGGCCTGTTTGAGGAGGACTCACTCATGACAAGTTATAATTGTGATGTAGAGTCCAGAGTGATTCAAAGAAGCTGTCATTCTAAAAATTACATAACATGTATTTTTCACAACATGGAAAGGGGGGATAAAACAGAGTTTGTTAAAGAGCATTTCATCCGTCGGATAACTCCAGACATATCTGTCTGTCTGTCTGTCTGTCTGTCTATCTGGCATGTTCACAAGTGATTACTTAGTTACAGACATGACATGATAACTGACTCATTTTCTGCCAGCACAATAACATTTGCATCACTAACAATATATCAAATGAAATGTGATCGTGCCCCTGCTCCCTGGCTGAGACTGTGATGTATGTGTAAAACAACTGACAAACATCACTACTGGAATAATGTTATTTGAATTTGTCTGAGCGACTCAACCTCCATAGCAATCTCAAATAAAATAAATAACCATTTGAAAACATATGTGCTGCCTTTAATAGGAATGTAATGTAATACTAATAACCAAGTATGTCTTGCTGTGTCTGCAAAAAGAAAGGTGTATTAGGTGCTATAATCAGGCGGCTCCAGCTCTTTAGAATATTGTTTTCTAAGCCCACATGTTTGCAGCACTTGGCTGATTTCACACTGGTTGTACTGAGGGATTAATATTTCATTTACAGGTTCCCCTTGCTGGAATTTGTACCAACAGCCTCCTGACCTTGTGTAGTCTAGATGTTTCCACTTGGCAGAACACCTAGATGCACCAGGTCTTGTCACAGCTTAGCCTATTCACGTATGCATGTGATTGTGCACGTGCATGTCGGTGTGTGTGGTCACAATGGGTGCTGAGGCCTGGAGCTGCAACCTACAGAGCTGCCACATGTTCAAGCAGTGGCACAGTCAACATTTTTTCCAGAGAACCCCCAGAATTTTGCTGTTGAGGCTTTCAGCGCAATAAAACAAACAGGCAAATTTGGTATTTAAATAATTACACACAAAATATCATTAACATAGTTTTTGTCAAAAACCTTCAACTCAGCTGGACGTGGAACCAGGACGGACTCAACAGCAGCATCCCAGTGGGATTCTAAATGTGGCTTGACTAATCAGAGTCTTTAAGTCACAAGTACTCAGCACTCACCTCATACCTTTCAACAAATTAAGATCTCTGCTGGTACCCCTTGGAGATGAGGGCCTTCAAAGACATCATCATGTGACAATTGTAATGAACACAACATCAGTGAAACAGCAATAACCCTGAACAACTGAAAGAACGGCAGAATAAGACATCAGAGATCAGAAAATACCATCCAGGAAGAGGTCAGTGGTCATCCACCTGGACTCAACAGATGCACCTAACACCAGAGACCATTTTACATGTATTACAGAAGAGGCTGAAGTTTCATAGAGGATGCATGATGATAAATATCCATGCCAAATGAGCAACTCCATCCACTAAAGACTGAGAAATGTTGCTGAACCATCTGGAAAAATGATAGTAAGTGAATTAAATGGCTAGAAAAAAACTAACAAATTACCCACATTTTAGAAAAACCAGGCTGCTACAACAAAGTGTTCAGTATTGAAGCATTATGTGCTTATCTGTGACAGTAAAATATTCCTCGTGACTGGTTCCATTCTATTGAGGCCACATCAGCATAGTCTCCTCTAGCATGCATTCAATGGAACAGCAGCCCTCCGAATCTAGGTTACTCTAGATAGACTTCTGACCATATAAGCTTCTTCATTCATGCTTCTAAAGAACTCCCTGTTAAAAAGTGGAACAATGACAGATAAATAGAAACGGAGATAAAGATAAAACTGAGTGTGTTCGAGTTAAAAGGTTCAGTGTGTAGAATTTTGTGATATCTAGTAGTGAAATTGCATGTTGCAGCTGAACACCCCTCACCTCACCCTCTCCTTCCAAACATGAAAAAGAACCTGTGGTAGCTTCAGTTGTCATAAAAGGTACTAGTTTGTCCAGTCTGGACTACTATAAAAACATGGCGGTAAATATAAAGTATTTAAATATAAAGGGGTTTTTCTGGGGTAAAGAAAACTACAATTCATACAATTTTGATGAAACAAACTAGTGAAAACATCATGAAGATTATTTATATTCATTTTGTGCCAATAGATCCATTTCTCCTAAATCTTACACACTGGACCTTTAATATGCATAAATAGAATGTAAATGACTGACTTTCAAATAATAGCCTTGTGTTCATGATTGCATAATTGTAAGTTACAACAATGATACCTAAATTAAGCCTTTCGAGCCACTGGGGAGCTTTTAATCTGAAATATCTACAGTATGTAGGAAGCATTAAATTTCATTATTTCTATTATCAGCAAATATTATTAGAGCAGCAACAGCAGACGAGGAGATATATAAAATAAAATGTACTTGTTAACAAGAAAATTTGAGACCTGTCTCCAATATGACCCTTGTTCTCTATGCAGCTGCTGTAACTTTTAGAATCGTGCAATGGTAGAAGTTGACTAATTAAAGTATGAATTTGTCCTTCTTAAAGGGAAACAATTAAAACAGAATGACTGCAATTGCTCTGAGCTTCCAATGTGACTGCGTAAAGATAAACATTGAAGAGTGTCAGAGATCACAGATGAGGGATGGCATGGCTCAGGACGCAGTCATCAGATGGGTCCTGTTTTGATCACTGGCTCCTCTAGAGAGCGAGTCGAAGTGTCCTTGAGCAAAACACTTAACAGCTCCAGATGCTGCATCGTCAGCGTGTGAATGAGAAGAACGTGGTTAAGTGCTTTGAGTGCTCAACAGAAAGGGGAAGTGCTATATAAATGCATTTTGTTTACCATGCATGTTTTCATGTTAAGCCTCTTTCTCCACCACTTCAACTGGAAGTGAGTTTTATTTACAATTGTTTTATAATGACTTGTGTCAATGCTTTGTGACATAATGGCATCTAATTCTTTTAACTGGCCGATGGCATTAGTGGCAAAAGGTTTAAGTGCACAGTGTAAAACAGAAATCATGGATATGCCAGTGTGTGTGTATTAACTGCTGGTTAAGCTGTGTTGTGTCATGTAATGACAACATTTCAGAGGCTTATCAGGGGGGAGAGCTCTGTCCCAGTACAACAGTTTAAATTCAAACTGGGTTATCATCACGCATGATCCAAAGTAGGAAAGAGGAGATTTAGCGCAGAATATAATACATTTGAACACACAGATCATATTAAGGACAATGGCAGTGTGCATTGTCCTGCTGATTATATCATAATGGTTCATACCAAAGAAGCAGATCTTTGCTAGACTTTTCCCAAGGTTTTAAAGGGGTAGCGTGGACTGCTCAGTTTGTACCTAATGGTCAATATGTGTTCAGGGTGATGATCCAAATGTATGTGGTTCAGCGCACCCCTAAAAGTTACAATTCCGCAGTTGGTGATCTACAAGCTGAAGACAATCAACACGTCAGAGGCATAAAAGACTCTGTTTTCAATGTTCTGACATCTTTTCATGTCTGCCAGCCTGGTCTCCCACCTTGTTTAGGCCATGACATATTTGAGGCTGTCTTATCCTATGATGTTGCGCTGTACTTGAAGTATTTCATCAGGGGAAAAAAATGGCTTCCATTGTCACTTTTCAAGCAGTTCAAATACAAAGGATCTGATGCTCTCACAAAGCCATGCGCTGTCAACTCTGAGCTTGGCAAGCTTTCGGGTCAAGATATTGAAAATTGGAATTTGTAAAGGTTGCTGCTCGTATTAATTGGTGTCAAAGTGCAAAATCCAGAAGATGATGTCTGGCAGTTAACTCTCCAGCTTAAAGATATCGTTGATATGATTTGTGCACAAAATATTTCGTTGTCACAGGTAGCATATCTTGACATTATAATCCAAGAATATTTGGAATCAAGAAAGTATTATTTCCTGAGAGTCCACTAAAATGAAAACACCATTTCATAAAGAACTATCCAGTACTAACTTTAATATTTGACCCCTTGATCAGAGTATGGACGATGCGTTTTGAAAGTAAACACAGCTACTTTAAGAGATGTGCCAGGCATTTGAATAACTTTAAAAACATCTGCCTAACTTTATCTGAGAGACATCAGATGTTTCAGGCATATCTTTCAGCTGGGCCAGGATGCAATCAGCTTCTGCAAGTCAAACACAGTTGTACTTTTTACCCCAACCTTTACAGTTTAAACATGCAGTGAAAGAGTTTGGCTTTTCAGAAAACAATACAAGTGTTTCTACAGACATACAGTATAAAGGTACATCACATAAAAAGGGAATTACCTTGTGTCAAAAAAAAGATGTGTCCATGGAGTTTGGAGAACTTCTCATTTTTTTAATTCAAAATAATGCAGCTGTGCATTTTGTGATGGATGTACATAAAGCTGACTATCATTCTGAATGCCATCTGTACTCCGTGACAAAACAGAGTACAAGATTGCATTGTCTGAACATTAATGACTTGGTCGATTTTTATCCGTTACCATCATACATTGTTAATGGGCACCAAGTCATTCTGCTGAAACACAGTGTCTTTTCGAAATAAACGCAATCTTGGCCACTGAGGTGGAGAAACCATACTAAAAATGTCCATGTAAATTCAATAAAAATGATAAAATACTACTTGAAGAAAATAAAAAGCAAATCTTCACTGACATGACATACTTAAAGTAAAGGTTCCTCTTATCTGTATATATGTACAGTATAACATGATTAAATGTCTAATTACTTTTGTTTTCTTTCATTTGTAATCTTGAAAACTATTGTCATTCTTCCTTGATTCCAGAAATAACTCACTTAGAACAAATATTTCTAGGCACCGCCATCACTGAGGTCTTGCCTGACCTGCCAGAGATGATGAAAGATATCCTGGAAGAGACCTTACAGTCCCTTGCGGTGGAGATATCTGATGATTTTCAGTTTATTGAGGAAGCTGATTTGCTGTCAGCCTTGAGGCCAATTCAAGCCCGAAAAGTCATTGCTGCTTGGAAGCTGAGATGTAAGTCCAGTATTGCGGTACAGTACAGGAAGCAACCCGTGCCCAAAGTAGCCCTGCATAAAAGATCAATCGGAAATGTAGAAACATTCACATTGTGTTCCTTTTTTTGTGTGTGTTTGTTTGCAGGACAGACTCCTGAAACCAGCAGCTCATCTGTTGCTTGCTTTACCAGGACCTCCCCCATCCTTGCAGTCTCTTTCACCCAGAAGTTCAGCCTCAACCTCTTCCAACAGCTGCCAAATCCCCGATACAGACTGGGTGGATACATTCATGATACCATGGGATAAGTTCCCAGAGGAACTT
The DNA here is from genome assembly GCF_024713975.1 of Paralichthys olivaceus. Taxonomy (NCBI): domain Eukaryota; kingdom Metazoa; phylum Chordata; class Actinopteri; order Pleuronectiformes; family Paralichthyidae; genus Paralichthys; species Paralichthys olivaceus. Next base: position 14,915,529 of record NC_091109.1, read on the forward strand.
ATGCAGTCATTGGAGAGAGAAAAACGACCAAGTCCCCAAATGAGAAGGGAGATGGTCCGGATTGTGGTTTGTGAGATGATGCGAAAGTAAAAGAAATACTACTGAAGTTGCCAAAAAGATGGGGGCAAAATATACCAAATCTCTGCAAGATATAATAGGGGGGAAATGTGACTGGGCCAGGGTATCACTCTCTTGTCAAGCAACTGCAAAACACAGATGACGTCCCTGCAGAACAGAGAGCAGCAATCCAGGACACTTATGGTTGCATTAACTGGATTTTAAAATTCCTGTCCTGTGGAGAGACTCCTGAGAGTCAGCAGGAGAAGAAAGAAAAGCTGAAGATCATGTCTCAACCAACTGATGCAAATTCAGAGGAGGTCAAACTTCTAATAAAGCTGACTTTGAACACACAGCGTGAACAAGTCAACCAGGGGAAAAACATAAAATACCTCTGGAAGAGTGGCTGTTTTGGTTCGACGAACTTGGCATGGCAGTCCATTTCAACTCACCGGAACTGGGCCCAAAGATACTTTCACACAGAATTTGGATCTGAAGGGAGAACGGCTCCTAAACTACATGACGTGTGAACAAGAACAAAAAGTTCTTACAGGCTGAAACACAGTCTAAAGTGATGAGGCGAGAGCTGAGTGGTTGCTCTGAGGAAGTCAAAGAGATGCTGCTGCTTCTGCTGTCCTACTTTGATGAGAAGGAAGATGCGATGTTCTGCTACGTGGAGGACACATGTCTGGCAGGGGAAGTAAAGATGGACCAAGTTCACCTGACTCCCACCATTGTTGTGTGTGGTAAGTTTCCTTTTTTTTTTCTGGGTATTTCTTTCATTCTTTTGTATTTATCTAGTCTTTCTTCCTTTTTTTTCTCTCTCTCTTTTCTGTCTATTGTATTGTTTCTTTCCCCCCAAACTGCACATGCATCGATTTCTATATTGATGTTAAGCAATTTAACTGATAATTTCAAAACATATACTGTATGCTCAAATTGTTTTGTGATATGTTTCAGCTTTGTTTTAATTTCGTATTGTCTTTTTGTATTTATTTTTTTTAGGACGATCCTGCTATTCTTCAAGACGGTTTATGCTGAGTGTGGATCAGAACATTGTGCACAACAACTTCCCCTCCTTCGTTTCTGCCCTGTGCATGATGTTTGGGAGCTATTATTGCTTCAACATCAATTACCCATAAGAGCTGGCATCAACCCTGGAGTTTCTGCAGAGGTGTGTCCTTTTGGATTGGCTTTATCCCACATTTTCACTTTATTGGACTGTAACAAATCTGCTGCAGTGACTTGGAGGTTAGGGGACTTGTCATTTGACCTCTTTACTATTATAAGTGGCTTTAAAAAAAGCTTGAAGAAAAAACTGTTGATTGATGTGAAGTTTTTTGTTCTAAATTAAGGTATTTAATTATTAATACAGTCATCTGTTTTTCTTCTACTTCCCAAGGTGTTTTTTCTCCAACAATAGTTTTTTGCTCTTCTATTTTTTTGAAGATATTGGTACATTGATTACGTTTTTCCTAAGAAGGTAATGCAGTTATCCTTAAAGGGTGTTAAAAATTCTTACATTTATTCATAGCAAATAACACCATAAGACATTTACCTCTGTCAGTTCAATAATATGAGCACTAATCTGTCGCATATTCTCGCTTCTGATGTTTGTTAAGTACAACACAAATATGTTTGTAGAGAAATGAAAGATGTCTTTGTAGATTTGATTTTTTGAGGTTAATAAATTCTTATTCTACCCTTCTAATTCAAAGTTATTGTTTTTTTATATTTTAGTACAGCCACTCTTATATTTAGCTTTGCGTTTCAAATTTTAAATGCTTAATCTGTGTACACTGGGTTACATTCTTCACATTCTGGTCAAGCATCTATAAAAGGCAGTGTAAATGAAGTATAGAAACTTTCAATTTTTTCCAGAGCAATAATCCTTACAGGTAGTGAAGAATACTTGTAGAGTTTATATTTGAGATGGATATAGATAGGAGTCATAAAACAGGATTTTTTGCCATAAAATCATAATTTAATTGCTGTATTTAGATGTTGCTTTAACTGTAAAGTCTTGTCATAATTACTGCAAAAGACACTACATTATAAACAAATTTGAAGTAAAATTTGCAGACATATTCAGTTAAATGACATATAATGAAGAATTTACAGTAATTTTCAGTGAAACTCAATGAGGTACAATGCTCACGTACGGAAAGAATGTGTTTAATAGCAGCGTGGTCATGCTAATTTAGCAGAAAAGGGCTGTAGGATTTACCTGTTTAAAATGTAATTCATTTGTAAATTAGAACAGATTAAACTGTACAAATAACAAGTTGTTCTTGTAAAGTTGTTTACATTTTTACTGTCACTTTTACAGAATTATTCTGGCAACACAGCTGCCATTTGTTTTCCATAGAAACAACAGGATTTTTCTCATAGTCTACAGTCCATTTAATATTTGGACTATCCAAGTATACTGGTCAAGGATACAATACTACATTTATTTGAAAAAAATGACAGGGCTGATATCCAGCAAACAATATGCTGAGCCAGGAGGGAACAGGACATCTTGTCTCCCCAACATCCTACTCTGGAGTAAACACTCTACCCAACCATGCTATAACCATCCTTTAAAAGGATTGACCTCATACAGCTCAAATATGGAGAGCTAGAGTCTGAGAGCCAGAGTGGCATTAATATGGGAGTTGCTGCTGGTATTTTTTTTGCTTCTCTGAAATATTCCAAGCATTACAACATGATGTATTGTCTCATCCAAAGCATCTCTATCAGCAGCCACTAAGTCTTACATTAAAGATCAATCTGATTAGCATTGTAAAAGGACTATTAATTACAGCCACAAACATGTGGTTCCACAGCGATGTGACTGGAAATTCTGATATAACAAAACAAGTAGCATCATCATCACCTTTGCAACTGAAGTGTAAAAAAGTTGTAATATTGTCCAGGATAAATAAACACATTTATCTGGACAAATGAACACATTTATCTGTGCGGTTTTCAGTTCCTTTGGGCAAACAGCATGCGTACATTTCCCTTTCTGTAGTTCTATTTATAGATGTCTGTGGGCAGAAGAAGACATACCATGAGGAAAAAGAGAAATGTCAAATGCCACTTTTTTGACAAGTCAAATAGGGCTTCTGTCTTCATTCTTTGAAACAGCTTTCCGCTGAGATAACAACTGAAGCTGCTGTATAATATCAAACTGCTCTCTAACATTGTTTCATTCTCTTGATGCCTCTCTACTTCTCTACTCTCTAATTTCTCCCCTTTGTCAATGAGAAATTAGTGGATACAGTATATAGTATTCAGTGTATACTTTTTAGTAACCTGGCAACACATCCATTAGAGTGAGAAAAGGAGGACCCTGGCAAATAAAACTTCTTGTGGGATGATACCTGCACCACATCGAGGATACATAGGATCTTGTATCATGACAATGTAATTCATAGATTGTACACAGTGGGTTAAGATTAGCTGCAGTGTTTCATTTTAATAAAAAAACTATGTTTCTCTGTGTGCATCTTGTGTTTTGTATTGTTTTTAATGTACTTCTAATGCATGTTTTGTGTTATATTTTATTCTTGTTTGTTGTTACGATTTTTGGCTTTTTTGACAGTGATCCAACAACCATGACTGAACAGGATGATATCGCACTGCATTTACCATAGTCCATATCAGCATAGCTGCTGTGCCAATTTGCATGACTGGGCAATTTATGCTTTATTTAGAGAATTGTGATTTTAACATGGACTTGTATCCACTATTACACTGTAACAAACCTTAAAACAAAAATGATAGCGTCACTTAAAACCAGCCCGATGGTCAGCTTGCACAAAGGTGGCACAACAGACCAGAGATAATTGTCCTCATCAGCACAGTGGTTGTATACATTATGTTTGTCACTGCAGAAGCTTATTTAAACAGTATGTCTGAATATGACCATCTGTCCCTTATTGTAAAAGTACCATTGAAACTATATTTGCAAGATCTCTTTCTATGGCTGGCCTTTCTTTTAAGTTCAGAGAAAACCGCCCTGGAGATCAGGGTTTAACATTCAAGTGTTAAGCAGGCAGCTTGGTGGAAAAGGGGTCAGAATGAATCAATCAACTGATTGACTGGCGAACCACAGAGTAGACACACTGTGACCCACACCTGCCCCCTGAGTAAATGGATTGACTGGGGATCCTGGGTTATGAGATTTGAGTTTTAAAAGGTGCCACAGAGGTCAGACCATGTTGGGTCACACAGGTTGAGCTCAAGTTCTCGGTGATCCCAAATTGTGATTAAATGAAAAGTCTGTCAGTACTGAGATCAGCTGTAATAAACTGCCTCCTGTGTTTTGAGAAGTGAGAGCACAAATTAAAAGGATTTCCACAACAATGTGCATCTTTCTGAAAGTGGTAAACCTTGAATTTCCTTCGGGATCAATAAAGTATCTATCTATCTATCTAACCTCTGTAGTATAAGTGATGAGCATTATACAAAACAGAGCAGATACATTTCAATGCACACACCAGAGAAGCTGTTGCAGCTGAAACTGATTCAGCTGAGCTGTTACAGTCTGCACATGGGATGCATGTGGATGTGAAGTATTAACAGGGCTGCAGCTCGAAAAGCTACACACAAGTCTCCGAGTCTCTTTAGTGTCTCATCTGTGTGATGAAGTGATGTTGCCATGGCGAGGTGCTTTTAACACCCATCACCAAGCAACAATGTCGGCCTGCTAAGCAGCTGCTGTGTTCAGTAACCTAGCACCTCTCTGCACTGTGTGAATATGATTGTCCGCCACAGTCATAGAGAGAGAGAAGAGACAACACAATTTACCTCATACAACATGGAATCAATTGTTACTCGGTTTGACATGATCAGTAGCTTATCCTAATGTTGAGACCTAAATAAGAGATGTGAAATCTGTAACAGCATCTACTGTGATTGTTAAAAAAATATATATTTTAGTATTCAAACTATTATGTAAGGGTTTGTCTTCAAATATGACCAAACAGCTACAATACTCACATTTTGGCACCTGGTGCCTGATATGCTACACAAGAGCACTGAGTTAGTGAGTAACGTCATTCATATTGCTGATGGTTTACTTTTACTTCTTATTTTGGGTCATGTCCACAATGACTTATGACAAACAATCCAAGAGATTTTGACAAAACCAAGACTGTCCAGCTAAACAGGTGGTTTGGTAGAGTGAATCCAAATCCATCCTCAGTGTGTCTTTAACACCTGTACACTCATGTGGTCAAGCTCTAACAAAAAATGGAAAACACACAATCGCCTGAGTCAACACAATTTAGCTACGTGGACCTGCAGAAGACAATCTCATTCAGATGTGCACTCTCAGTAATGTGATTCCATTTTGTAGTATCATTAGTAAAGTTGGTGTGTTTAGAATTGTTAATTAAACAAGATGCTGAATAGTAACACAATTGTTCCAAATTGTCCGGCTGCTGCTTTTACTGCAGTGTCTTGCTTTCTACTCTTGTATGTGTTCAATTCAAAAAGGTGCATGATCTTGACTTGTTTAAAGGCACCTCTGATTGCGCTGACAGCCAAATAATGAAAGTAAATGAGAAATGTAATATCAGTTTTGCAGCTGAATGACTAACAATGTAATTTCTTTTTTTTAACAAGTATACTGCAGTGCTATGCAGTTTATGTGTAAATATATGTAAATATTTGTTTTACCCCGGATTCATATAAGGCCACCATGACCTTGGCAAAAATCAAGTGAGTAAATCCTTGAGCCCAAGCGAATGTTTGTACCAAATGTGAGGTTCTTTGTGAGGTCACCATGACCTTTGACCCCCACAATCTGTCAATCCTAGAGTCCACGTGAATATCTGTACCAAATTTGAGGATTTCCCTCAAAGTATTCCTGAGATATCATGTTCAAGGCAGTTGCAGCTGATGAAACACAAGTTTAACACAATTCATTCTCCAATCAATTACTGTAATTATAATTGTATAACTCATATTCACAAATCAAAGATTTTCTTTATGGGCTTGATAAGGTGCAACATCAACATGTCCAGGCAAAATCTGCAACGTTCCCTATGGTGTTGTGCAAGTTGTCATGGTTACAAAAGGATCATTAATATTCAATTCATAGAGATTTTATTAAAAGCTTGTGATCTGAAGATGGAACTGTCTCTCTCTCCCACTGTGGAGCTACTCCCACACCAAGTCAGAGTGACCCGTGATGCTTATATACTCTACTTTTCCTGAAGGGTTGTTAATTCCTGTCACTCTCTTTCTCCACCCTTCTCCTTTAGACCCTCATTTATTTGATTCTGTCTTCATCAGAGTGCCGAGGCAGAGTGCAGGCAACAGGAAGAGACACTGACATTGAACCAATATTTGGGCAAGGCTCTCCTGGTCAGTGTGCCTGCTTCCATGTACAGTTTTTACAATAAAGCTCAATGTCTCAATATGTCTCCATTCACAAGTTGATTGCACGTTTCAACAGAATGAGTGAGGTGAGACAGAGCCTGACGTGAGCAATAACAGAGGCCTTTGAGCAGACTAATACAGGAAGACTCTTGAGACAGAAGGGGAGCAGAGCCTTTCAATTTAGCCACTGACACATGGATGAAGCCTTCATAGTACAAGTAGCTTGTTTTGGAAAAAGCCAGCACCAAAACAAAAAATTTTAAATATCCATTAATGATAATCATTCGCAACTGTTTTCTTAAACATGGAAGGCAGAAGTTTTGTCTACAAATTTGTTTGGGTGCTACCTAGGTCTGATAGACCATATGGACCACTGACATGTAATGAACAGTATATGGATATAAAAGTACTTTAGCCTTGGAATTTTTGCCAGAACAACTTAGCCACCATGGGGGCGGCTGTGGCTGAGGGGTAGAGCAGTCGTCCTCCAACCAGAAGGTCAGCAGTTCAATCCCCAGTCTTCCCATCTGCATGCCAAAGTGTCCTTGGCAAGATGCTGAACCCCAAATTGCCCCATAGAACAAAAAAAGTGCTGCTAATAGATGCACTGTATGAATGTGTGTGTGAATGGGTGAATGGCAAACTGTAGTGTAAAGCGCTTTGAGTGGTCACCAAGACTAGAAAAGTGCTATATAAATACAGACCATTTACCACCATCACACAACATGTTTGTTACCCCTCTACTCAACAAGTCCAACAGGAAATAGCCTTTTCAAGTTGTCTCAGACAGACCTGATAGTTTTGCCACACCATGAGACACACTCTAAATGAACCAACAATTCCACCAATCTAAATAAATGTTGTTTGTCTCTACCGTGGATATGAGTCATTTGAGCATATCGCACCACCATCATCATGGTTATCATAACAAATTCACATTTTTTGAATGGTTGTGGAATGGTCATAGTTCAAAGAAGATCAAAGTTAACGATCTCTGTCACATAATATCCTCGGTGAAAGTTATGTATGGTGTTAGCCATTTGTTCAGTGATTAAAGTCTGTCTAGTAAGAGTGAGCAAGCGTATGATTTTAAATAATGATTGAACTTGGAGACTTCAAAAATTAATATTCCAAGTGAATCGTAGCTGTTTTTTTCATGGGGATTCTTTCATGCATGACATGTTTGAAAGACAGCTCAACCTGATCAAGTAGCATGACAAATGAGGAGCTGGTGCCAAGGACTTGATGTCAATACAACTCCACTCATCTGTATATCAAAAAGTCCTGAAACATATAAAGATGTAATTGCTGCAGTTGAGCTGTGAAAAAATAAATGCATCGAATGGAAAGAGTTGACTGTGGCTGTAAAAATTCTGTAAAAGCATATGGAGTTTTTTGTGGAAAACTGATGCACCCTTATGAGATACAGTATGATCTACCTATGTCTTTGATGCAACATTGTGTTTGAAGTGGTCCATACAGGCAAGTTCAAGTCTATGTTCACAACAGTACATTGAACAACAACTGGGACAATATATCGCAAATATCAGATTGTGGTTCAAGAAACTTCATTATTAGGCATATGCTGGTCAAAAAGTCACAAAAGTTGAAATAATATTCTCTTCATCAAAGAAAAGTATATATTTTTTCCGGAGAGGAAGTATACCATTTTGAATATCCTCAATTTTAATTTCATTGACACATTTTTTGGGCTTTTATTGTGCATTACTACTTAAAGGTCCAGTGTGTAAGATTTAGGTGAAATTATCTATGGCAGAAATTTAATGTAGAATAATCTTTATGATGATTTTACTAGTTCGTTTCATCTAAATTGTACAAATTATAGTTTTCTTTACCCCAGAAATGACCCTTTATATTAAAATACTTTATATTTACATCAAGGGGACCCTCTCTATGGAGGCCACCATGTTTTTTACCTTTGAGTTTTTATGACAACTGAAGCTACCACAGGTTATTTTTCATGTTTGGAAGAGGAGGGGGAGGTGACGGGTGTTCAGCTGCAACATGCAATTTCAACACTAAATATCACTAAATTATACACACTGTACCTTTAAATTTGATATTTGCAATTTATGTGGCACATCCGCTTATTAGCACCTCCTTAATACTTCATTTGAATCTCTTATTCACCTGGAAAATCCCAGTTAAGTGTGCAATATACTACTTATTGACAGCTGCTAAAAAGTCTAATAAGGAAGTTACAAACATAAGCAAATACAAAATATTCATCATAAGTATCAGCTGAGGAAAACCTTGAAATTATATTGATAGTACCTTAATGTACATATATTTTATGAGACTACCATAATTTTGGAAAACCAAAAAACTAAAAAAACTATGTAATTGAAGAAAATAACTGATATATCCATCTTCCAAAACTACTGCAGCTGCATCAGAGTCAACAAAAACAGAAAAACTGAACAAAAAGCAACTCAGTCTGTCCTGTGAGGTCTTTTCTGCTATCTCCTAGGTTATACTGAGATCTATGTCTTCTTTAGAGAGGTTCACTGGGCTATTACAAATGAGGAGGATAATCATTGCGTGGATATAATGCAGAGGTTGCCATGGAGCTTGTCTCTCTTGGCTGTCCTCTCATCACTTTTTAAGCACTGCAACATGCAGCAATATTTTAGATTCCCCTACAGCCATTGAGCGGACTGATATGGTAATTATAGTGGTGATCAGAGATGGGGGGCATTTATATGAGGTCATACATTAATGAAGTTGGCATAAATGGAAGGGTCAGGGGACTTCACCACTAGCTACACCTCTGGGCTGCTGAGAGATGATTACCAGCCTAACATAGCTAATGCTGTAATGTTCCTCATTCAAATGCACAATGTGAGAGGACACAGACGCCACAGTTGACCACCAAACAGGATGAGGCAGATTTATTGTCTATTTTTATCACTATTTAGTTTCTAATCAGTTTTACATTCCTTCTGCAACTGTTGGTGGTGAGGCAAGTTTAAACTCACCCACAAAATATTTCAATGTCGACCATCCTAACTTATTCAAACCTAACCGGGTTGTTGTTTGTAAATTAACCAAAGTACTCTCACATCGTGAAACAGATTCACTCATTTACTTCATTCACTTGTATACTCTTAGATGTTCATGCAACTCATGCTGTGATATGTGACATGATTGTAAAAACTGAGGGCTGTGTCACAGAGAGGAGCGATTCATTTTCTCACAACACGATCTAATTATACGTTGTTTTTTGACCTTCATAAAGCAAACTCCCTGTACCTTAATCCACAGGTAACAGATTAAACAAATTATTTCAGAGCAATTTCCCTGTAATCAACAGAGTGATATCATGATCACACCTCACTGTGTTATTTGATGATGGGGGATATGAGCTGCCGTTAGAACTATTTATTGAGGAAATTCTCTTTTGTAAACACTTTTAAATCAATCCAGCAAACTCACTAAGAAAAGCACAGTTGATATTGAATTAAGTCTATTACTTTAATTTGTATAGCACTTTGGAGCATATTTTCAATCCATTAGTTGGACAGTTATATTTCCAGATGGAAGAAATGCACTGATATTTGAGAGATTCTATTAGAAATGCACTGAATTCCAATACACTGTGAGTCACTCTCATGTTTACTCTGGTTTACAGTGTCTCACAATACCTGTCTATTTTTACAGCGCCAAGGTGATTTCCTTCATGTTCCTCACTGACCTTAAACACTTAGTCACAACATAACCTGTAATGACAGCACTGCGGTTTCTCATCTGAATTTACTTCTTGTCTCTGGCAGTGTCTGTAGGCGGAGAAGTGAGTGAGTTCTCTGCCTCTTGTACTAAAGATTATTTTTCCTATTTGGTCGTTTATATTGGCCTCTTTTATTTTGAAGGACTGACATTAAATCTGAGGTATTTATGCCTCAGCCACAGCAAAAGCTGCGTTTCAGGGGCTGTCCCTCCAATTCTCATAAAAGTGTTATCTCAGTAAAACCAAGATGAAATCCCGTCAGATATGTATAAGACTTTTGCATGGAAGAAATGTATGAGCTGATTAGATTTTTGATCAAGGTCACTGTGACCTTGCAAAACACAATTTTGGCCTCTTGAATGTGATATCTCAAGACGGGGTACAACAGATGTACCTAATGGACTTGAATCACCAAACAGAATGACAATAGAAAAACTCCTGAACAGCAGCATACACACCTCGACAAGAGGAAAGGTTTCTCCTCACGATATGTTGGATTCAGTCACAGTGGGCCACTGACTATGCTCTCAGACTCTCATTAATTCCTGCACATACTTCTCAATAAATACATATGAATGTGAAGTCAAAGATAAGGCTTTACCACACCTACATTGCTTTCTGATATTTTTGTGAGTAGAAAGAAGAAAAAAATATCACGGTAACACTTTATATCAGGGAACACACAAAGTGAACATGTCCAAGCACTTGATTGTAATTCATGTACAACAACTTCCTTACTTACCATCAATAAGCAGTAATTAGGAGGTTATTAAGGGAAACTGTTAATAAGTGGAGTAGTTGCAGAATAAGGCATTAATAAGTGATGGATAATGACTAATAAAGAGCCAACATGCCTCTAATATCCATGCTAATAAGCAACTAGTTAATGGTTGATATGTGTTCCCTAATATAAAGTGTTACCAAAATCGCTAAAGCCTCCGTCTTCTCCCTCTCCCTAAGTAATGCAAAGCCTTCTTAAATATGGGGTAACTTAATACGATTTCATACGGGAAAAAATCGAGGCCAAATCAATAGAAACAATTCCATCGAGCCTCACTAAAGAAACATCTTTATATTCTGTTCTTCTGTGAGGTTTATTAGAGTTTGCTGCCAAAACAAACCATCAAAAAAGAACAAATGTACTGCATACTGTGATAAGTTGCATACTAAAACCCTGTCAAAGACTTTCAGATGGTTTTCCCCCTCAGTGGCTGCATGCTGCAGGCTGAGGCTCTGCCAAACTCTGCGCTGCACAGATGCACATCAATCTTTATGGCACTTTTATTCTTGGAAAGAAAACGATCTACTGAAAAGTGGGAGCCAATGAACTGTAACACACTTGTTTGCTTTTTTTGTCTTAACAGAATGGAGTTGGAAAAATGAACAACCTGTGGTCCTCTACACCACTCAAATGCTAGATTTTTTTTGGGGGGGGGGGTGTGGGTATCTGTTTGTTTCCACATCATTCAGTCTATCCTGGAAGCTGCTGAAGAAACTATGACTTAAAGGGAATGCCTCTTGCAATTTGCAAGAATAACCAACTCACTACAGGAACTCTATTTATGAATATCTTACAATGATAATGTGTTATTACCGTTTGACTGATTTGCAGTCCCTTGGGTATTGTGTTACGTTGTTAACAGTGAATACTTATTTAGAGGGAATGTCTCTGAAAGCTTTATGTCCCCACTGACTCCTGGGCAATATCATGCTTCCAAAGCCTCCAAATTGAGGGAAATGCAGTTGCGGTAGCTGTCTCAGTTTTGTCTGATGGATGGCGTACACTGTCACCTTTGAAAATGCAGCAGTAAGGCACTCAGCTGCGGAGCAACAAATCAGAATGAAGTTGTTCTGAACAGAATATCAGTCCAAAGTCCAACTGTAGAGAAAAAGCAGATTCACGAAAAAATGGCCAGTGCCTGAAAATGAGGTTTTGTAGCTTTCTAAATTTTAAAAGCAAAAGTTGTCTATTCCTAACAAACAAATGCTAATGGAACAAAAACCCACTTATGACAACTGAATAAGTCAGAAATGAATAAGATGGACTGAGTTAATCAGAACAAACCTGTGTGATTGTGCAACATCATACACTTACTGTTAATCAGATCTCAGATAAATATCTATCTATGTTGCCTCCACTTCTATGCATGGAAGCAGGAATGGCTTTAAAATGCACACATTTAATCCACCAACTGAACAATTATTTTACGCAATCAACTGTGTTTCGTGATCAATCTGCATGATGTGATTGTTCACCTCTACCTCTGAAACAGCCTGACCTCGCCCGGGAGAGCTGCTGGTTACACCGAATATTCCACAATTTTGAAGCTGCAAGTCACGTGCATTACTCATCTGCATGTGGATTCTGAAAGCAAATACTTTTTCCCTCTGAAAGGCTTCTTAAACTGGGGGACAATGGTGAGAACCATGTTGAGAGTAAAGTTGAAATGAAACTTTCAATCACTGGGAGACTTTATTGATTTTTTGTAACATGTAAAATCTTAACAAGCCGACAGGCGGTGCGTGAACTGAGTGTAAACTCACAGAGACAAAACAGAACTTAGGGTGAGAACAGGATCATGAGATTCATGATGTTTATTTTGGTGTCAGCTGCTCCACTGAGAAAACTTTGCAGGGTATTTAACAATTATGAACTAGATTGTTGAAACCTCTAACGATGAGAAAGGCACTGAGGTTCCCATGTGGCCAATAGTGCTAATTAAACAAATGACATTCTCATATAAGTGATGTCTCAGTGTGAATGACTGAGCAACAAGTACTATAGCAGTTTGCAAAGATGTTTCCGAGGTTTGGTGAAGATCTACCCATGCTTTGAAAGCAATACCCTGCTCCGAGCCAGGAGTGTTACAAGGGACCTTGGGGTCCCAAAGCAAAAGGGATCAGGGGGGCTACATCATCTACATCTAACCAAACCAAAGCCAAGAAACAAAATAATATACCAAACCCCCCATTCCAATCTTCAAACAAATCTTTTATTTTCAAAATTATAAACAGGCACATCATACAAATCTCTGAAATTGTGAGGATTTTGGCCCAAAGTTAGTGGCACGAGGCCTCGTATGGGGGTTTTGAAATCATGGAATCGATGCAGTCTCCTGCACAAAGCTGATCATAGAATTCAATGAGCTTTTCAAAAAATTGTCATTGCTGTGGACTAACATAATGAGCCATTCACAGGGGCCCCTCTCAGCTCAGGGCCCGATGACAATTGCCTGCTTTGCCTGCTCTTTTGCAATGCCCCTGCTTCCGGCTATGGCAGCTGATGAGATATGCATGGAAGTGTAGAGAGCATGTAACTCTACTAAAGTGCAGACCATTGACAGGGAATGAAGGTTTTAATCTTTTCATATGATTTTCAACTTTAAGAGGTTTGCAAGAGACTGAAAAACTGAATGGAGAAAGAGGAAACATGATTTTTTTGTCTGCCGTATGGATCAAACTCCAAAAACCACAGAATCCAACACTTCCAACAATGCAACTCCATAGTCTTTTCATCAGACCCCCCCTGTCTGGTAAATGTCAGTACAATATTGTTCAGACTTTACTCCTCCAGGTTTTAATAAAGGCTTTTTTCAGACCTGACAAACCTGTGAGTCAAGAGAAAAGTGTTTTCTGAGAATATGACACTTTTTCTTACAAGATGCCTTCTGTTGTTCCTTGCTGATCAATTCAAATATTCAGCAGGAGGACAGAAGTGAACAAGCTGTCCTCTCTGTACCAATTACCATAATTTATACTTGGTGTGCATGTGAGCCACAGTTACACTGAAGCTGCACACAACTATACTGCATGTTGCTCAGTCTGAATGAGAACACCTTAACTTAATTACATCAAAATGTAATATTTAGTGTAATGACGACTGAAGAGAAAATCCTGGGGCAGCAGAGGAGACAGGAGCAAACCTATGTTTCTAAATCTGGTTCAATGTAATATTGCTGCTTAAGACAGAGACTGAGAGTGTGCTGCAGGATGCTTGGCTGTAGTCACTTATTCTGCTCTGTGCGTGTAAGTGTGTGTGTGTGTGTGTGTGTGTGTGTGTGTGTATGCAGAGGCAGGCAGGCAAGTAGCTGCAGAGTCAGACACCCCTGTTGGCTGCATTTTTAAAAGTTCATTGCACAATCAGCTTGTAATTGGCAGAGCTAATGAAAGAGCAGTGCAACATAGCTCAAGCGTCATATTTAGAGGTCATGCAGTTTATAGCACCATGTGTAATGTATAATGGCAAAGATCAGCAGGAATCTTAACAAAGATAATCACATTAGCATTCAAGACCTATTGTGCCTCCGAGATGACAGCTTGGTGACTAATAACTCCTCAGACTAATCCAATGTATCACTGCTCCACTCTTTGGAGATCAAATCAGATTACAGATGAACAGGTAGGATCCTGACTGAGCTCTGACACAACATCATTTTAAAGGTGATGCTGCCATTTTGGGCATTATATCAAATCTCAGGGAAAGATCTAGGAGAAAAGAAGTGCATTACAGCTTCACTAATCGGTGCATTTGTACTGCGAAATATGTCACTCACAGTGCTGAGATTCTTGTAACTCACTGTTTGGCCTTTTGGCCTCCAAACTCTCTACTTCCAGCAGCAGCAAGCAGCTGTTCTCCGTGAAAAACAGAGAGCGAGAACCCACTGTTCACTACCTGCTCCGCAGCATACAGCACACAGTGTGTTAGAGTTAGACGGTGTCTGGTGAATATAGTGGAAAGCGAAACATTTTTCTCAGGAGTTGGTAGAGACCAAAAACTGAGCTGGAAGAAAGTGAGTGTGGGACTAATCAGATCATCGGGTGGACACATATTTTCATCAGCAGGTGGTGGTGCTCATTCTACACATAGATGGGTTAATTACACTAGCACTGAGGCACATCAAATCAATACAGATAAACAGGAAGGTATCACACACAGTGTTAATGCGGTCTTCCTCATAACATTAGAGACCAAAGACCAAGCATAAGTCAGCAGTAATATGTGGGAGATGTGCCCTTTTCACCTCAAGATTAACAGTTGAACAAATCTGACTAAAATCTAATTAGCAAGAATTAACTGTTGCAGATTTTGTGTTTCCTTATCAATAACTAATGTAAGGTGGTAATCAAATATTGTCATTATCAGATAATCTGTCATGTTACTTACTGATCTGCTGTTTTATTGATTGAGTAATTATTCTTAACACGATCAAAAGATCTTGGAAATCAATCCCATCACAAGCTTGTGGAGCCCAAGGTGACGTGTCTAACTGTCTGATCTGTCCGATTTTCATCTTACAGTCACATGAGAGAGTCAGCAGAGCTCCCGCTGGAGAGGCTGCAGCAGGGGATGCTGATAAATGACCCGGATCATTCCCACCACTGGACATCTATCGGTAACCAGATGAATGAACTAATGTGTCAGTCACTGTGATAATGTAATGCATGGAAAAGCTGACTGGTCTCGTGGTTGCTGTTTGGAAATCCTCATCTAGACATGCCTGATCGTCTGCTGACCACCTGCAGGTCCGCGGGTCCAGGTGCACTCACCAGCAGCGTGGGCAGCCCGGCCACCACGGCGTAGAGCAGCACGGGTGGGACGGCGCTGCTGTCCTCCGGTCCCAGGTACGGCTTGGTGTAGGTGGTGTCGTAGCAGAAGAAGCCCTGCACGTGCACGCTGAAGGTGTCGGTGTACTCGAAGTAGTAGGCCAGCATGACGGTCCCGGCCATGATCACCAGCTGGAAGTACAGCATGATGCAGACGAAGAGCGAGAGACATTTAATTAGAACAACGGCTTTTTTCTTCCTCCCCGTCCGTCTCTCTCCTACCCGGCCTCCTCCTCCTCCCCCCCGGTACCGACTCCCGCTGACCGCCTCATGACGGTCTCGGCTGCACGCGAGGAGCCGCTCTGTGAACACGGCGGAGGCTCGCTCGCTCTGGATCCTGGATCCTACTGCTGTGCTGACACCCAAGACTGTGTGCGTGTGTGTGTAAGAGAGAGAGAGGTGTGTGTGTGTGTAAGAGAGAGAGAAAGAGAGGTGTGTGTGTGTGTAAGAGAGAGAGAGCGAGGTGTGTGTGTGTGTAAGCGAGAGATAGAAGGAAGGGGAGGGGAGAGAGAGGTGTGTGCCTGTGTAAGAGAGAGAGAGAAGTGTGTGTGTGTGTGTGTGTGTGTAAGAGAGAGATAGAAGGGAGGGGAGAGAGAGATGTGTGTGTGTGTGTGTGTGCGCGCGCGCGCGTGCGTGCGAGAAGGAAGGGGAGAGGGGGGGAGGAGAAGGAAGGGTATAAGAGAGATACTCTACACTCTAAATTTAGCCCACATTTAATCACTGAATAAAATAAAATGAATGAGATGAGCAGAAGCTGCATGAACCGATGAGGATTGAAGTAAAAAACCTAAGTGAAGTATAGTTCTCTCTGTGTAATGTTGTACGTTAATGCTTTTAAGCAATGATGTTCATAAGAGCATAAAAAAATCATCATACATTATGACCGTTGTAACCGTAAATGCAAGTTTGTATTTTTTCACCATTAACTTTTAAATGTGTGTACATCCAGTAATTCCCTTTATGTGTAAGTTTTCATTCCTGCACAGGATTTAAACTGCATACTTGCACAGATAAGAATGCATGTACTACACCGTTACTGCTTGTAATTTTAGCTCATGGACTGAAGCCTCCCTGTATATTAATCAGAACATGTGGTCATGTGCAGTCATTGAACTGGGTCAACACAAACTACTCTATATGACTCAGTGCGGGTCTACAGTCATCCAGAACTGGGGACAGAATCACAGGGTTTGTTTATTCCGCTCTCATTTCAGGTGCTGTGTGCAACATTGCATGTTCATTTCATACACAACACCACGCTAGGATCATTGTGTAACTAAGGAACCATCTCATTGATAATTCTCCCATCATTCACTGTAACATCCACTCAAATGAATGTTAATTATTTTTATCTTGTTTCACAGCAGTGTTGCAAACCTGCTGTTTCCACTCCATAATTCTGTCAAAGCACTTCGCACATGTATCCTTCTTGCCAAGCTAGAATGGTTGTGTTGTGTTCATTACCCACCACTGGGTCTATTTATTTTTATTTTATTTATTTTTCTTGTTTTGCTGCAGTGACCCCATTTCCCCAAATGGATCATTGAAGCCTCATCTTATTTTATACTCTACGCACTCTGCGTCTTTTTCTTCCACCGGAAACACGTTATTCTGCTCTACTGGCACGTTAAAATCCATAAATGAAGGTGGAGGAGACAGAGGGACAGATGGACATGGACAAACAGAGGTGAGGATGCAGAGATGCGTGGCGTCAGGTGGGTACTCACTGACAGCACTGAGTAATGGCTGCCATTAATGTGTCATTCCATCATTACTCCCCATTTTATGACTAACTAGGCCAAATCTATATACTCCTAGCCTCATGCTCGAAGATGCCAGAGAGATGTAATGATGCATTTTTCCCTACATCATAGTATCATTAAATATAGTTAATTACATCATGCATACATAAAGAATCTGCTGTTATTAGACTGACAACTGTCTAATAAACTATAAATCCTTGTCATCATGACTTTACGAGGAAACAGTGCCTGATTGTTTTATTGAGAGGATCGAGAGGAAAGAGATGACAAATGAAGCTAAGACTTGTCTTCTAAGTCAGTTATTCTGTTTTCATCCACTTTTAAGATGACAAACTTTGACATGTTCTTCATCTCCTGTCATTTCAGGACTGTGATCACTGCGGTTACCACCTCAACTACTTTACTGCCTCATCTCAGGGTGCCTTAATCTCCCATCAAACACTCCAAGCAGAAACCCTTTATGATACCTCCAAACTTCATGCTCTATTCATTATCTAGGCCCTGGGGAGCCTGGACACTCAATTGGAAAAAACAAATTCATAGTTCTAACTCCTACTCGGATATAAGCCCCAAAGTCTAATCATCCTGTTCACAATGAATCCCACTTTAATCTAATTTACATATTCCCATTTGTGTCTCTATTTCAGACATGCAATTTAACTCCTACCAGCCCCCAAATGAGCCCACGTGAGAATAGACAAGGACGTTTGTAACATGTGACTGATGCAAAACTGAAGAAAAAAAAAATATCCCAGGCACTGGTGTTGATGTGATCAGCTGCGACAATCAATCATTTTATCTTGTGTGGTGTGTCATAATACACAACAACATCTGCTGCATCTGGGACAACTCACACTGTCCTAACAGAAGACTTTGATATTGTTTAACTTTCTAGGACAGGCTGACCAATAGGAGCACAGCAGACAGTGTTCTGCTGGAAGAGACAGAACTGCCCAGACCATTTTAATAGATAAACTATCGTGTAGTGAAGCCAGGGATTTGGATGTTTGTATTTGCTTCTTAGTACTAAACACAAAATACAGCTGAGGCTGGAATGAAATTGGTTAGTTTTTAAAGCATAAACCAAAGTATGGGACAAATTAACATTTGAACGTGGTGATGGTGCCAGATGAAATGTCAGGGGATCATCACAGGGGTTGTAATTCATCCTGAGGGGAACATTTAAGTCTGAAACACATTTTATCATATTCCATTCAATAGGTGTAGACTCAAGACATTGATCACCCTGCTATGTTTGAGGACCTCAAGAACAGAGACATGTTGATGTGTCACCAGGAAAAATAATACATGCATTAAACTACCACGCAGAGTGCATAAAGCAGCATATGCCTTGACACCCATTATTATCACAGAGGAGATGTGTGGAGTGTGAATAATACCACTGCTGTTAACAGACCAAATACATTTTTTGGTAGGTACAGTATTTTAATACTGGCTGAGGAGCTGTAGCTTCTCAGGGACTATCAACGCCAAGGGGAAAGTTGATATAATCAAATGAATTTCAGATTTGCTGTTGCTGAACAGAGCTTTATATTCAGTTGCAGCAGTTTGAGGAATGTTAGCTACGAACAGACATTTACAGCCAGTGACACCTGTGACATTTCACACATCAGCCTGATGTTAATCATGCTGCACATTCAACACAGCTCCAGGACAGCTCACTGCTTTCCAAGACATTCAGGTTCAATTTGTGATTTTCAACCCTGCAATCTTCTAAAAGCTGCAGGATTTCGTGGCTGTGGGAGAGTGCTGACATTTATGTTTTCACACAGCCAACAATACATAGGAACCCAGTACTTAATCAAGAACATCATACTAATTCTGATAGTTTCCTCCTTTTTCTCTAAGAACAACTTCAGTCGGTTGGACCCCCTTTTGCTTTCAGAACTGCCTTAATTCTTCATAGCATAGATTCAACAAGGTGTTGTTTACATTCCTCAGAGATTTTGGTCCATATTGACATGATAGCATCATGCAGTCGCTTCAGATTTGTCGGCTGCACATCCATGATGCAAATCTCCCGTTCCACCACATCCCAAAGGTGCTCTATTGGATTGAGATCTGGTGACTGTGGAAGCCATTAGAGTACAGTGAACTCATTGTCATGTTCAAGAAACCAGTTTGAGGTGATGTGAGCTTTGTGACAGGGTGCATTATCCTGCTGGAGCTAGCAATCAGAAGATGGGCACACTGTGGTCATAAGTAAATAAATAAATGGTAAATGGTTGTATTTATATAGTGGATGGACATTGTCAGCAACAATACTCTGTGGCGCCGTGGCGTTTAAACGATGCTCAATTGGTACTAAGGGGCCCAAAGTGTGCCAAGAAAATATCCCCCACACCATTTCACCACCACCACCAGCCTGAACCGTTGATACAAGGCAGGATGGATCCATGATTTCATGTTGTTTACGCCGAATTCTGACCCTACCATCTGAATGTTGCAGCTGAAATCGAGACTCATCAGACCAGGCAACATTTTTCCAATCTTCTATTGTCCAATTCTGGTGAGCCTGTGTGAATTGTAGCCTCAGTTTCCAGTTCTTAGCTGACAGGAGTGGCACCCGGTGTGGTCTTCTGCTGCTGTAGCCCATCTGCTTCAAGGTTCTTTGGTTGTGCGTTCAGAGATGGTATTCCGCATACCTTGGTTGTAACGAGTGGTTATTTGAGTTACTGTTGCCTTTCTATCATCTCAAACCACTCTGCCCATTCTACTCTGACCTCTGACATCAACAAGGCATTTTCATCCACACAACTGCCACTCACTGGATATTGTTTTTGGACCATTCTCTGTAAACCCTAGAGATGGTTGTGCATGAAAATCCCAGTAGATCAGCAGTTTTTTCAAAAAGTCACTTAAATCCCCTTCTTCCCCATTCTGATGCTGGGTTTGAACTTCAGCAAGTCGTCTTCACCACGTCTAGATGCCTAAATGCATTGAGTTTCTGGCATGTGATTGGCTGATTAGCTATTTGTGTTATCAAGCAATTGAACAGGTGTGCCTAATAAAGTGGCCGATGAGTGTATAGAAACTGTAGATTTTGGGGCCAGAGGCCTTCTGGTTTCCGTTTCAAGTTTGCCTGCAGATAAACAGTTTGGATGGGGGCAAAGGAGCTGGAACTCACTGAATGAAATGCTTTGGCCATCAGCTTTTTAAAATATCTGCATTCATATACAGAAAGCATGGACATAAATACCTGAAAATATTAGCACTGTTTGCTTTGTGTGGTGAAACATTCAACGTAAAAGAAACTACTCGGACTGTAAACAGCGTACAACAAACAGACGACTTGGCCCAGATTTCCAATGTCTACATGGGAAGCCCCAAATATTGTGCGTTGCCCCAAGAGGCTGATTCATTGTCAGACGATAGCCAATGGGCTCTGAGATAGGCTCCATGTTTGCATGACTGCAATCACATTATTTCTGCAGATTAGTCAGCCGCACTGTCAAGTTGCACATTCAAGTTGCCAATCTACTGTTCTACCTCATCCGAAATATGTTTTCACATCATCTGGGGAGGTAACTGAAGTTCACTGACCTCTCTGTCATGTTCACGAAACCAGTCTGAGACAACTCTTATACAGCCAGAGAGGGATGAACACTCTCAGCACACAGGGTTAATGAATGCTGCTTTATTGGTATGAAGTGGCCAAAGTGTGCAAAGAATAACGCCAGCCATACCATCATAGACTGTTGACCTAAGACAGGTTATGTCTGTGGATTCATGCTGTCGACTTCAAATTCGGATTCTACCATCCTCTCAGCAGAAACCCAGATTTATTAGACAGGCTTCGTTTTTCAGCCTTCAACTCTCCAGTATTGCAGCATCAGATTCCGGTTCTTGGCTGACAGGAGCGGAACCCTGCTGTTGTAGCCCATCTGCCTCCAGGTTGGACATATTTTCCATTCTGAGATGATTTTCTGCCCACCACAATTTAAAAGAGTGGTTATCTAAGTCACTGTTTTCTATCAAGTGGAACCAGTCTCACCCCTCTCCTCAGACCCCTCTCATCAACAAAGTGTCTCCATCTGCAGAACTGCTGCTCACTCCATGTTTTTTTCTTTGTATGCCAAGGCTGTTTGATGTGAAACATTTTCACTCCAGTTTGTTTGACACCAACTATCATATCACAGTGGTCACATTTTCCCTAATATAATGTGAATATTAACTGTTCTGGGTTTATCTGTATCTGAATGATACATTGCACTTTATGTGACCTGCTGATTGGATAGCTGCATAAATAAGCAGGTATACAGGTGTTCCTAATAAAGTGCTAAGTGAGTCTACATTCCACTCCATATCAGATGATCAAAACGAGATACATTTGCAAGTAATGATTACAAGAGTAATAATTTCTATACATTACTTATCCTGATTTAAACATTGGTTTTAACAGAGTAACATAAAGTGGAAAAAATACAGACACACACACACACACACACACCAATCATGCAGAAAGTATGCTCCAAATACAGCCAATCAGAGCACAGTTCATGTAAACAGTGGTGAGCCCTCTGTACACCTGTATGTCCATCTGTCACAGTCCTCAACCTATGAGGTGTCCCACAATCTCTGCTCTACACAAACACACACACACACGCACGCACACACACACACACACACACACATACATACACACACACACACACACCAATCAAGTATAAGAAAGGCTCCACATGCCTGCACACACATTCATATATGCATACAAGATGTATCGTGGCTCACATTAAGAATAAATGTACTGTGTCAGAATGGTTTTCAGATTTCTATTCAACAAAACCAATGCTGTTAGAACCTCTTGTCTGTTTGGACATCCACCTGAGCACCTGACCCAGGCAACCTGGGAGACAGTCACAGTAATGGTCTTAGTGACACTGTACTGGCTTTATAGCAACTGTTTTTGGTTGTAGCGAATATTTATAAACCCCGGTCAGAGCCTAGTTGGATGCTGGGATGGTGGAGGGGCTGAATCTACCGGCAACAATACATATGCAACAGCAGCGGGGGGGCAAGCACAGAAGGGAGTGATGGGAAAATTTTGCAGCTTAAATAGATTGCCAAATTGGGACTGTGTGTCTTGGAGAGGATTGTGGAGAATTTAGGCATATCACATGATTGGAGCAGCGCAGCTCGAGTTGGCTGCCATAACAGCTCACACGCTTTGCTCCATTGTTGGTTTTTTATGCACAATTGTAATCAAAATGATTTTACGCCATCATTTGAGCAATACAAGTCTGACGTACTAAACTGTCCTGTTTGAGTAATACGTTTAAAAGCTGAATTAAATCACTGTCATTGCTAAGCAGGAAAGAAAGGGGGGGGCGCTAGCATTCCACAACTGCTACAGGACTGTAGAGAAGAGGACAGTTCATCTTAGGATCTCACCGGCACAAGTTCAGGGATTTCTGAGCACTAGAGACAAAAACAGATTCACCTGATTTGTATTTATTTGAAGCTTTAAAGCTCTGATAGATAAGTCACCACGGAACCAAATGATAAAACCAGAACCTTCTGCATGGAAAGATACAGATAAGGGAGGTCGGGAGGTGCGAACTAGACCTGTGAAAAACGCCAAGAATATATCAGGTTATTAGAGAATTAGTATTCATCACTAACACACTAAAAACATAATGTAACCAGCTGCTGATCCTCACAGACAGAAACACTTTGTGGGCCGCCACAGTAAATATGACATCAGAGCAAATGATGACAGGCATATTTTCCTTGTCCTCGAACTCTCATCAGGAGCAGTAGACTTCTCCATCTCCTCCCTGAGGAGCAACTAATGAGCTTTGTTGCCTGGTGAATACAGGTGTCCCACTGCACAGCAGCTGCACTAAAGCATGAAAAGAACCTGACACACACACACACTTGATCATGAAAGCAAAATCACATCCATTTGTGATTTAACACATGTAGTTAAAATGAGGTCAAAGTACAATTGAGATCCTTTATACAAGAAAATGAACCCTGATGATTTCTTTTAAACTTTGACTACAGTCATTGTCAGTGGAGAGCAAATGTGAATTTTCTTATGCAAAAATACTTTCTTTTAAAACTCTTCATAACACTCCTTTGTGCGGGTGTGATACATGACAACCTTTATCAAGGTACCTTGATATCGTGTGACAACAGTGTTATATCACAGCCGCCAGTACGAGGTGATATCAGGCTGTTAGGGTGTGGATATCATGCCACTTCTCCCTGAATGTAAATGAGATTTTAACAAGTTACAACTTCACCTCCTCACTTCTGACACTAACACGGTCACAGAGGAGAAAATGAGGGCAGGAAAATATTCAGGGATACTATTTTTGTTCTACAGCTTTACATTTGTGGTTTTCTTCTAGTTGTGATAAATCTGGGTTTGCTAAACTCTGGAAGACTGAAAACATTGTTCCAACAAAGTCTGACAGAGCAAGAGACAGGCAACAATTTATTCGGAGATCAAACTGAATGTAACACAGGGAAATGTTTTATTACTACCCTTACTACTAAAAGTACAGAGAGGTCATCAACCTCAACCAACCACACTGAAGAATTGTATTTTGACCAGCATATCAAGACACTGACACGAACATGTTTCTTCCCTAACCCTTCTTTTTATTATGTAGATCACTTAGGTCTTCAGATCAGGGCCTACTGGTTTTAACCTTGCACTCGCCTCAGAACAAAATGTGATCATGCCTTGGTTAAAACTTACTATTACTAATATTAACCATTATTTTATGACCCCCCTCCCCCCAAACACACCCACGCACAAGGCACATTACTCAGCTGCGGTATACAAGTGATTCTGCTCCTTCCTAATCACTCAGACGTGGAACTGATCTATATAACAACCTGCTGAATTCATATATATGTGATCACTGATAAACTGGGCGTTGCTTCTTCTGCAAAAAATGACGTTAAAGGTCCAGTGTGTAAGTTTTAGGTGAAAGGAAACTATTGGCAGAAATGTAGAATAATCCTCATGATGTTTTCACTAGTTAATTTCATCTAAATTGTATGAATTGTAGTTTTCTTTACCCCAGAAAAGGCTCTTTATATTTAAATACTTTATATTTACATGGAGGGGAACCTCTCTACGGAGGCCAGCATGTTTTTTACATTAGTCCAGACTGGACAAACTAAATACCTTTAGAGTTTTTATGACAATTAAAGGCTACCACAGGTTCTTTTTCATGTTTGGAAGGGGAGGGTGAGGTGAGGGTGTTCAGCTGTAACGTGTAATTTCAACACTAAATATCACAAAATTCGACACACTGTACTTTTAAAACACTTCATTGCATCATAATCTGCAACGTCTGCTGTCTGCTGGAGTGAGTGTGTGTATATTTTATATAGTTTTTTACCCTGAAGACTAAAATATTTGGAGCTGTAATTGGTTACAATATAAACAATTTAAAGAAATTAAACAGATTTTACAGTAAAATCTGCCTTGAATTACCCAGTCTCCCTGTGTGATACTTTCAGAAGACACAAATGAACTGATCTGCTACGAAGACAACATAACTCTGACCAACAGAGAATCTATAAATAGGCGTGTTGTGGTGGAAGTATGAGAAATGCTTACATTGTGTTTTATTACACCATTATGCCAAAGGCAGCACTGTGACCCAGATACAGTCAATATATGACAGAAGTAAGCATGCAAAAATACTTTAGCTAACAGGCAGACACATCACTTTGAAATGTGCATCAATCTCTGTCTCTGTCAACACAAATTAACACTGAGGATTGATTCACTGGAAAATGATCTCAGAGACACACACATGAGATTTGCAGAAAAAGTGTGGGTAATCACAAACGCGGGCCACAATGTATGGCTCTCTGATTGTTACAGGCGAGTCGAGTGTAGAACACCAGATTTGATTTCATCATCACGTGTGAATAAACAGCTCGTATTAAAAAGGCAAAGCGGCGGAGGAGACAACTTCAAAGTAACATGCTTCAAGCAGCCCAGGCTTATCTGGCATGTCACACTTCATAATAAATTCATGCAGTGGCTTTCTTGCGACCCACTGATGTGAAGGCGGTTTCTGCAGGCCCCTGTTCATGAATGAAAATAATTGTGGCAGGCATGGGTGGAAGTAGAGACTGAATGCTGGGGCAGCTCTGCAGAGAGGCAGCCAGTGCAGCGCCGTGTTCTCCACACACACTGACATCACCAGGGTACATCAAAGAGGACACACAATGTACACTAGCCTATATACAGTATTTGTTTGTTGCTCCTGTTCCTGATTTTACAGCGATCAGCATTTACAACTGTTACAAATGTAATTGTGGGAGGAATTCATAATTCACAATGCCATTTTTTTCTAAACTAAATTAACGCATGCTTCTATGCTTAATCACTCAGTCTACAAACATGCAAGCAACTATTTGAGACTTTTCAGCGGAGGTCGACATCAATATCTTTATTTTAGCAGTTTTTATTTGATTATAATTCATTTACTCTTTGGAATAATAAAATTACATTTTGAGCTAATTAGAGTGCTACATGAAAAAATCATTCAGTCATCATCAGTTTTTGTTAATCCTTAATATTCATGAACCACATGTCAATGTATCCAATAGATGTCAATACATTTAACCTAGAATCAAAAATGTTGACCTCATGTGGAGCTATAAAGTCAGGGAATCACTAATTTATCACTAAATACCTATATAACTATATAACTTTTATTTATCCTAAATTCATTAATATTTATCATCTGGAACCGAACATTTCTAAACTGATTTTTTTCTCAGTCCATACTGACCATACTGGTGGATTGAGTGACCAATACTGTCATTCTTATAAGAGCGTCAACTTCACACCACAAGTCACAATTTGCCCTCTGCAAAAAGATCCCAATTTCATTAACCTGCTGCCAGACACAATAACCAGAGCACCACATGTGTTAGCTTGATTACAGGTCTCTGTTTTTTATGTACTGTGTTGTTGTACTCCATGATGTCCCTCTCTGTGGTTGTAAAACCAATTGTGCCAATCAGAGGTGCACACTCAACATGCCTGAGTCTCAATCAATCAATCAAATGTATTTATATAGCACGGTATCACAACAAACAATTGTCTCAGGGTGCAGCACAAAAGTCCAAGATCTTGAGAAACACAAAATCCAACTTGTTCCACACCGAGCAAGCATGAGCAACAGCAGGGAGGAAAAACTCCCAGGTCGAAGAAACATCCGGCAGAACCGAGCTCGGTGTGGACGGCCTCTGCCAGGACCGGTTGGGGTGATGGAGAAATAACAAGTAATATAGGAGAACAAAAGGAAATGAATGGCGGGGTTGAGTCACAGTGTCAGGTCAGGGGCTTGAATCCAGCCCGGGAATCTGCACATGGACGTTTGCGTGGTCTTCCAAGGGCGCGTTGGTCCCCCCGGGCACTCCTGCCTCCCTCATGGTTCACATGCGCAGCAATAGGAGTAATAGTCTGAGTGCAGTTAAGACGAATATGTCTTTAAACTATAGTTTAGAATCAGCTCTCCCTCACAATCAATACTACAGCTTCCATATGAGCTGAAAAAGATTTGGATGGGGGCATGACATGTTGTTCACTATCAGTCAGAGAAAAACCACAAAAAACTGCCACCCAAACAGAAAATGGCTAAGTTATAACATTATCCCAGACCCAGAAACTGCGTAAATAAAATGTAAAGTCTTCATCCTCTGAGAGCAACTGCAGTTCTGTTAGTGGTAGAAAGTAACAACATTTTCACAACTGCTGTAATTAACTATTTTGAGATGGTTTACTTTTCAGGTAAATTCTTAGTTCATGCTATTTTATGCTTCTACTTGAGAAACAGAGTGAATGTTGTATTCTCACTCAGGTGGAGACAAACACAACTCCCATATAACTCCATGGTAATGTTTCTCTGTAACTGCTGGAGGTGGAACTGTTTTAGAACAAATTCAACCTAACTTAAATCAGTGATTACAGATTTAGTGACGTTTCTTTTTCTACAGCTTGCTGCAAATTACACTGGATACCTTTATATTGGACATATTAAAAATAAAAAAATAAAAATAGGTCAGACTGCAAGTCATATGTCCTTTTCCTTTGCTATGCCAGCAGTGTATGAATGTTGTATGATAGAGACAGTGCTGCACACAGATGCACTGAATAGATGTGTGTTTGAACCATAGACTGTATATAAAGAGGTTTGAACGAGTGAATACATGTTAAGTGTTTTGAATGGTCATCAAGACTGGAGAAGGTCTAAATAAATAAACCATTTAAGGGGATTTAAAAGGCATACATGTATACACACACGCACTGATTATTTTTAAGCAGAGAAAGCCCACATAGTTTCCACACGGAGCCGCGATGTGCACATGTAACATGCACGCGCGTTTTTAATTTTTAGGGGGTTAAAATGCTGATTTTATATTCAAATGAAAGAAAGAAAATTCATTTGTATGTGAGATCAAGTTATTTATACTGATCTGAGTATTTCATAGTGTAAGATACTGGGGCAGCAGCAGCAGTAGCTCAGTCCATAAGGTTTTTGGCTTGGGAACCGGAGGGTGGCCGGTTCAAGTCCAGCATGGACCATAACCATGGTAGCTGGAGAGATGCCAGTTCACCTCCTGGGCACTGCTGGGGTGCCCTTGAGCAAGGCACCGCACTCATAGGGCGCTTTTCCTGGGGGCTGCCCATCACTCTACCATCTCTCTCCAAAATATGCATATCTTTGAGCCCTGTGTGTGTGTGTGGGATTGTGGGTTAATGCGTGTATTAAATGAAAAAAACATGAGTGTAAAAAGAATTTCCCCTTGTGGGATCAATAAAGGAAGTTTAAGGTTAAGATAGAGGTGTTTGATACCAGTACTGTTTATAAATAGTTATCACAAAGGAAACGTGTATATGTATGTGTGTGTTTTATGAGATACATTTTACCACAGGTGTCTGTACTGTATTTAAATCCACAACTCTTTTTGTGACTTTTTTAGCTGAGGAGCTGTCTTTGTGGCTTGAAGATTGACTACCAACTGTGATGCAGTGGACATGTAAGTTTTGCAACTTTGCATGTGAAAAAAGAGGGCCGCTACTTAAACATTATAGATTGAAACATGGTGGTTACACAAGAACGTCACCGTTACCATGTGTTCATAAAGAGTGCCTCTGCACATTTAAGTCCTTCAATGCACTTAAGGTACATCTATCAAGAGCACACTCCATCCAAGTGATGCTGTGGAAAATGTATTTCAATGTCAACTTTGTGACTTCATAGAGCCCTGTGCAGAAAAAGATTTTTTTTCACATTTGCGTACACATATCCAGATGCACCAGAAAGTGCAGTGCCCCTACCAGGATTGCAATTTTGAAACCAGCATCTATACTACATTTAATGCCCACAAAAGCAGGAACCACAATGACGATCATAGTCAGTTGCAGTTCAAGCCAGGAATTTTAACACCTGCTGAAACTCTGGTTGAAGTTGAAGTTGAAAATGAAAGAGACGTTCAAGACATAACTGATATTCAAGAAGAGGATTTAGATAATATTGATGACTTGGACTGGCAGCTTGAGCATAATTTGGCAGCCCTTTTCCTTAGAATGTGAACCATACTTAATATATCTGAAAGTGCTGTGCAAGATGTAATACAGCAAGTAAGCCAAATAATGGACCTGTCAAAACCTTTGCTGTTTTCTGCTATTCAGAGAATACTCCTGAACTACTATCCTGAGGCAGACATGTCTATCGCGTCAGAAATGGTAACTGCAATCTCAGAGAGCTATGTCATTGTGAAACAGGATAGTCACCACTCATCAAGGATTTAAGCTTCAGTGTTGCTGTTAAAACTGCAGCTGTCTTCTGTGAATTTGTTCTCTTTTGTTTTTATTTCTCCTGGTGAAACTTGGCCTTATTAGTGGCCTACAGGGAGGCCTTGCAGCTGATTGGTCTCTCGGTCCCAATAAGACAGCCAAAGATGGTGTGGTGGAGCAAAAAAGGGGACATACATTCCCCTCCCCTCTCTCTCTCTCTCTCTCTCTTATGTAGAAGATTTTAATGTAGACTTGATGCATCAAGGAGACCAGAAGGTGAAACAATATACAAACACTAACAGGGTTACATGAGCAATTGTCACCCCAGAGTCTGAAGATGTCTCCCACAGCATCCTCATATATCTTCCTCTACTTACGTCACCCTTTCTAACAGCACATCCATGAATGGCTAGAATTGCTTTCACTCTCTATTTAACATGTAGGTGTTCACATCCTATTGGATAGTTGAGTCTAAATATGCATTTCTATATCACAAAAAATGATACACAAAATAGTTGAAGTTGATGTCTGGGGCATCTAAGTAAGATATGAAAGTCAACACTACAATGGTTGGCCCTTTATCTATAGCCTGACCTTGGGTACTGCTTAGAGAGAGAAAGAAGTATGTGTAGATTGAGCTCTATTCTCCTCATGGTGAACAGATGTTATGTGTGAGGATGGTCAAAAATTCTCTCACATCCCTCTCTCTCTCTCATTACAAAGTAGATCAAGACTCTCTGGGGTTGTTAGTGTTTCAATTAACGACATACCCCAATAAAGCCTTTATGCTTCCTAGGCTTGATCAGGCTGTTTACCTCCCCATCTCAAATACACAGTCTAGCTCTGATGCCTTGTTATTGACATTTTGCTTGACACCAGATCTAAGGAGACAGCTGAATCTTACAAGATGTCAGTTACAATAATTAAAGGTCTCACACTAAAAATTCTCAGAAAGTGATTTAGCTCTGCCTATACTGGGCATTATGCTTGTGTAAAAAAAACATGCTATAATACTATGATATGCAGCTGTTTTCCTGACCTGAAATGATTCTACCTGTTAGTGTGATATTTTTGGAAAAGCACAGAGCTCATCACACACAAGTGGGAGGGGAGATGGGACCAGATGGTCTATGCAAATACAGCAGCACACTGCAGGTGTTAGCATTTTAATGTCTGTTTTCATCAGTCACTCTGTTGATGTCTGATTCTGTTCAAGTGAGATTAATATTATTATAGTTCAACCATCACTCATTTCCAAAATCCTTAGAATGGCATCGTTTACTGTTGTGGATTTTAAGTAACACATATATACGATAACAGGGGTATTAAACTATCATGATACAATAAGAGTAAGTTAAAGGTACAGTGTGTAGAATTTAGTGTTGAAATTGCATGTTGCAGCTGAACACCCCTCACCTCACCCTCTCCTTCCAAACATGAAAAAGAACCTGTGGTAGCCTTTAATTGTCATAAAAACTCAAAAGGTGTTTAGTTTGTCCGGTCTGGACTAATGTAAAAAACATGGCTCACAGCTCTCTTTTTTATAATTCCATCATCCTCATCCATCTACAAAACTTTTTATCACACTCATTGTTGTGTGGGCCTCGAGCCAAGTGTAAGACTTCCCCCCAGGTCATGCCCCTCCCGTGGCAGAGGCTTCCAGTCACTCACTTCAGATATTCACTTGATTACTTTTTGTAGCTGACTGCATCATTATATTCCTGATGTTGGGATTTTCACCCGCTCTTCTTTGCAGATCACTTTGGGTTCTGACATTTGGAGAACCCAATCGACAATGGAGCGAGGATTGTGAGAGGCTCGATCTGCAGACGAGGCCCAGACATTCATATTCTATTCAAAACGAGGTTATTTCCACCATGTTTTAAGCCTAAAGGTCCACCAGAAGTGGCTAAGCTAGCAAACACAACCATTTCTCATTACGGGTCCCTGAATGCAGGAAGATATCAGCGGACATATAGGCTTAAAACTTGGTGTAAATGAAGACATGTCAAGTTGAATTTGAATGTCGGGGTTTCCAGACACTCCTATGACATCACACGAGCAGTATAGAGGCAAGTTATGTTTTTTTCTGTTGTCTTTTTTTTACGTCTGAAGCTAGGTCACTAATTTCTTCAATTGTAATGGATTAAGCTGCTACACAGTTCATCCCTGAAACTCCAGAAGTGTTTTGTGGACTCAACACTTCACCTACCCCTCTGTCCGCACAGGGGTAAGTAGATAATGAGTATATTTTCCTTTTTGGGTGAACTATCCCTTTAACCCTGAGTTAAATCAGAGTAGGTTGAACCAGCTTTGTACTACAGGCCTCTGTTGTAATAGCCAAACTATTCTCTGCATCACTTCCTTGACTGATTGCATAACATTTGCATTACAATACATTAACACGGTCACCACTTCCACTGCTACTCCAGTGTCCAGCTCTACATCTCCACGAAATCCATCACCACTGCTACTCACTCCACTCTGACCACTGACATTAAATCATGGATGCAAACCAACTTCCTCATATTAAACTGATAAATCTCTGGTCCGAAATCCCTCCCTCAAACCATTCACAACTTCTGCCTCACCATCGACAACTCTACCCTGTCTCCCTCCCCACACATCCGACTACAAACAGTTTTAAATACCACTCTTGCCAACAAGCGGCAATTCTTAATGGCAATTATTGATCCCTCTATTCAATCAACTGAGGCCTAGTGACTCTAAGAATGTGTGATTTACAATAGGGGTCCAACAATTACTGTTTCTAAATTAAAAAAGAATAAGAATCTGTCCAGAGGTGCCAAACTTACCTGCAACTCTAACTTCTGCAGAGCTGATGTATGTGTCAGTTGTCAAATTGAACACCCACACCCTGCACTGTAATTTAGAGGTGATGGCAACTATTCAGGATGCATAGCATCTCAACTATTGAATGTACATTAATAATACATTTCACAGGTAAGTGCTGCTCCAGTACTTATAAATATAATAAGTATGAAATTATACGACGAAATAATAATAATAATATGTCCTACTATATACTATGTTTTGAGTACTTATTATGTTGCTTACTTATATGTTCTGTTTTTGCATAATTATATGTTATGTCTACTTATATGTTTACACCCGGGATCAGAGAGACACAGCACTTCAATCCTCTCTATGTCCTGTACATATGGCAGAATGAATAAAGTTGACTTTGACTAACAGTAATAGATCACCCAGGTTTTGGTAGCTTTCAGAACACATTATACAATTTCTTCAGTTATGTATGTAACTGTAAATGATGATAACTGACAAATTTTCAACAAACACAATGTCACTCACAACAATGACACTGTTGGATGCAGGCTCCCACAGTTCCATTTTAAGAGACAGCGTTTCAAATGCCTTTAAGATATGGAGGTCAGCATTTTGTAATCATAATCATTTCCACAACTTTAACTAAATCTTAACCACCCTGTATAGCCACGCACAGATTTAATGAGAAGTTTTTGATTGTTGATGTTTAAAGTGTCATCATTGAAGGTAATCCAGAGTTTCCCTGATTGTCCAAAACCTAAAGGAAGCTAGGTATGGTCAAAATCCCAAAGATTAAGTTCCTCTTTTCTCTCTCTTTTCAGATATGACCATGTTTATGACTGGGTTAATTTATCCCTAGGTATATATGGATCATATCTGACCGCCCTGCAGTCCCACATCTTGATTTTAGAAAATGATTCATGCTGGTCAGATTCATGCATGTTTTCCTTTGCATAGTTTCACATTTTGGATCTGTAAGAACCTCTGGTCAAGACATTTTAGACTTACACAAACTCCCTTTTTCAAGCTCCCCGTCATACATGGCCACATATTAAG
The DNA here is from genome assembly GCF_024713975.1 of Paralichthys olivaceus. Classification (NCBI taxonomy): domain Eukaryota; kingdom Metazoa; phylum Chordata; class Actinopteri; order Pleuronectiformes; family Paralichthyidae; genus Paralichthys; species Paralichthys olivaceus. The sequence goes on from NC_091109.1 coordinate 14,948,746, forward strand.
ACTATGTGTAATAAGCCCAGTGTATTTGGACAGTAAAAGCACCGAGGAGTATAGAATCAAACATAATCTCTCTTTGCAGTGAGGTTGGTTAGCTCTTAACTTTATAACTGATGAGACAACACACATCTGTTGGCTGTCATCTATTCTGTTCCTAGAAAGGAAGAGGCAGCAGGCTAGCACAAGCTTCGTCCTCTATCAGATTAATCAAAGCATTAGCGTTCTAATCCAATCTAATTGATTCCTTGCCCTCTCAGGAAAAAACAAAACCATTTGTTAATAAGTCAATCTGTAAACATTCAACAGATGTCCTGCTGGAAATGGGCAGTGAGGGGGTGGGGTGTGTGACTGTGCATATAGTCCTGCTCTATATTCCAGTCTGATGGAGGAGATCAGCAAATGTCTTGTTGTCTCTATTCGAGAGCCTTGTCTTTCATTTTGAGAGCATTATTTCTTCATTTTATGTTCAGATTTTGTTGTCTCTCAAATTATCCCTTCTCGAGGACAACCCTGCTCTGTTCCTGCTCAAAACCGCCTGCTCTCCGATACACTCTAGTATAACAGAAAATCTCCCTGTCACCCCCGCATTGGGTTTCTTCCTCAAGCTTGGGTCCTTTAGGAAAGGTCAGGGAGTTTGAGGGTTCTGCACAGTATCTTAGCTGTTCTTACTACTGCACTCTTCTGGACAGATGTTGGATCAGAAATCACAGCCCCTAATGCTCCTATAGGGATACACAGGGACCACTTTGGACAGTCTACAACTGTTCCATTCATTCTTTCAGCATTTAGTAAATGATACATCAATTGTGCTTCCAATGGAGGGACTTGGTCTTCCACAATGTGTTCTCTTTCTCCTCATCATCCACTCTGGATGCTCCACGTTTCATCTTGGATGATGGCCCACTAATCCTTACCCTCCCTCTTTTCTTTGCTTGTAGAGTCTCAGTTGCCTGGGGTTTGGGTGGAACCTTCCGTTCATTGTTTCAAGGTTTTTGTGTCTTGACCGATTATCTCATTCACAGCTTGATGGCATTCATGTATAAGAAGTGGCTGATAGTCACTCCACTTCTGAATCTGTATTCATTTTCATTCTTTGAGATGATCTGGCCGAGAGTCTTCAGGCATACGTATGTGCAACCAAGCCCCATCAAAACTTTGCGATACCAGTAGAATGTCAGGTATGGTATTGGCGACTGAAAGTGTCACTGCCTCATTTCCTTCAATTGACCTGTTACAACATCTCATAAGGTTGGTTACTTTCTAACCAGATTAGTTATGTTTAATTATGCAAACTATTTTAATAGGCAACAAATAAAGTAAAATGCAAGCATGTTGATGGCGTCAGTGTTATCTGCATTTCAGAGTTTATGAATAGGAAAAGTACCAGCAACACATGTGCTAGTTTACGCATTAACATAGTAGAAAATAAAAGTAACTTATGGTACAAAAACACAACTAGTGTGCAGTGTTCTTTTTTTACTTTTATCAGCTACTTTTAGAGTTAGACCATGTTTTAGCCTTCGTCCTTGTTAATTGTGTCATATTCAGTCAATCTCATCTTCAGTAAACTGCTTTCACATAGATTCCTACCAACTGATTTTAAATATTAAATCTGAACGACAACGTCAGCAAATCTGATGCCATCTATTTCTTGATGAGAGAGAGAGAGATGATTAAATTGCAAATAACCAGAAAAAAGAATGTTGTACAACAAAGCTGCAAAAATAATACTGAGTTTTGTCAAGACAGTGCAGGAAAGGTGTTGATTTTATTCTGTAATTGTGTAGGCCTTCGTAGTCGCATTGTGCTAGACTGTGTGTTTATATAGGTTGTTATATTTCTCTGCACACAAAGGAAGCTGTCTGCTGCCCAATAGACTGAGTTAAATACATTAACTTACATTAGGTTCTGTACATTTTAAAAACCAACCAACAGAGCTCCATTCTTGATATGTGTAGTGCCAATAAGTTTAGCGTATATCAGCCTGGATGGCATTTTTAATACACAAAAAAAACTAACCTTGTCTTGAGCAGTGTAGCTGACTGTGCAACTAATTTATAGTAAATCTACATAAGCAACAAAAGCAGCAGCAGCGTCCTGTTTTCTTGAGATACGTGCATACAGCTGGGTCTAGTGTAGTGCTACTGACAGTGCCATGATTGTGCTGCTGGTGTGCAGAATCACCAGAAAGCTTTTAGTCTTTTGGAATATTGAAAGGTTTGAATATCTACAGTTGCATGACAACAAAATTTGCCACATCATATGCAGATATTATGTTATAGTATGTATGCAGTATGTAGGTATATTACATAGCATTATAAATACTTTCTTTATTTCTCATGTGTATACAAAATTCTTGACAACATATATTTAACATAGTACTACACACATACCACTACATTATGTAATTTAGCTATTTGGTATCAATGTTAGGTCACAGTAGTGCAGGTCCATACTCTCTCTCATCCCTGCCTTTTCGAAGTGTACAGGCTGCGCCCTCCAGTGGCAAATACCTGAACAACATGCCTCAACCACACTCCTTTAAATAACACAATACAATTTACAACATACACACATATACAAGTTTTTTGGGAAATATGACGATGATAATCAGAAATTTAATAAGCATTCTAAATGCATTCTTTCGCAAGACATGGCCAGAGCTGTCTCTGATAATAAATTACAGACAATAGATAACACAATTATTAACCCCCACCCTCACTGCTGTCCATACACAACCAAAGCCTTGATTCAGTTTATAAATGACATGAGCTGAATGACAATTAGCCCCGATGCTAATGGCTTTATCATCAGTCCTACTGCTTCATCAAATTTAGGCAGGAAGCCCAAAGGTTGGATTCTCCATTACAAACTGTTTTACATAGGCTACAGTCTAAGTTACAGACAAACCATATATAAGTAGTCTGTGAGATATTGCAAGATCAATTTTCAACACTTTGATTAGATTTTGAGAAACAGGTAAGAACAGCTGAGGAGAAAACTAATATGTTGCAGAGAAAAAACTAAAATGTCATATGAGACACTGAAACGGGACATAGTTATTGTTTACGTCATATTAGACCATGAAAATGTTTCTCATTAAAACTTTTATTAAAGAAAGTTATTTTACTGATTTATATATTGTACTCCCATGAAGTTGACTCTATAGAGACGGAAAAAAAAAAGTCAGAGACCAGGAAGAGTCAAGCTCCAAAAACACTGACTCCAACACATCCCACACAGTGACCTGATTCTGAACTCAGGTGACCTTTAAAGGTACAGTGTGTATAATTTAATGATATCTAGTGTTGAAATTACATGTTGCAGCTGAACACCCCTCACCTCACCCTCTCCTTTCAAACATGAAAAAGAACCTGTGGTAGCTTCAGTTGTCATAAAAACTCAAAAGGTGTTTAGATTGTCCAATCTGGACTAATGTAAAAAACATGGCAGCCTCCGTAGAGAGGGTCCCCTCAATGTAAATATAAAGTATTTAAATTTAAATGGCCTTTTCTGGGGTAAAGAAAACTACAATTCATACAATTCAGATGAAATGAACTAGTGAAAACATCATGAGGATTATTTTACATTAAATGTCTGCCAATAGATCCCTTTCACCTAAATCTTACACACTGGACCTTCACTGTAAGTGCCCATGGCTATTTTCTCAGAATTGACTTAAAGGGATACTTCCACAATAATGAATATTCTGTAATTATTCACTCACCACTAAGCCGATGGAGAGGTGGGGGAAGTATTTGAGTCCACAAAACACTTTGGAGTTTCAGGGGGTAAATAGCATTGCAGCCAAATCCAATACAATTGAATCCATTACGCTTGAAGTAAGCGCGTCATTAAAATTTTACTCGAAACAGTGGCATTCACACCATGTTTTTAGTCCCAAGGCTCCAGAGGAGGGTATCAGAGAACATTTAGGCTAAAAACATAGTGTAAATGACAGTGATGCAACAGTGACCCTATATAGTAGAACTGTTGGAAGTAGCTCAAGAGCATTAACACAGGCAAAGCAAACAGGCTTGTTTAGAACAGGCACTGCACTAATTCAAATTGAGGATAAATTACGTATATATTTATTCTTCTTGTACAAAGCCCAAGAAAAGATCCAAACCAACCACCATAGAACTAATTGGTTTGTTCTGGAACTAGAGACACAGTTCTTATTAACTGGTTTTCTGCTGATCATTTCATGCTGTTTGTCTCACAAAGTGTACTTTCTGCTGTCTACGTGTCTTTTCTCTGCAGAGCAGAAACGATGCATTAATAATGGGCTGTGTTCACATGTGGAAATGTATAAAGTAGAGAAGTATAAAGGAGGAATTCTCCTCTTCTCCTGAGAGCAATACTTTAAACGAACCTGGTGAAAAATTTCAGGAAATACCACAAGAAATACCACAAAGAAAGTTTTACTTGGAGAATGCAAATCCTAAATCTGACATTGCACTAGCAGTAGATAACTATTCTAGAGCACAGGGGTCTCACTCTCTTGGATTTGTTAAAACAAAAATATTCCCAAATGATCATTTATGAGTGAGAACTCACCTCTCCAGCCAGTGAGGTGTAGAGTTTCCTTCGCTCTTTTCGACGGAGTTGCTTTGAAGGCATTTTGAGTTGTTATTCGTAAAGCATCCACTGCAGAGAAAAAAACACAAGTTGTAGGAGATAGCATTGAATTAATCAGGAATTAAATGTGACAGGGAATAACAATAATGTTTCTAGATTGAAATCAAATCCAGGACATTATATTAACCCATGAAAGCAGCTGATCTAATATGTATTGTGCGTTTTGATTATCAATATACGATACTATGTCTATTTTGTATTTGAATGAGCCTATTACCATTAAACATATTTACAGAAGCACTGTTGCATGTCTCTGTTGCAGAGACCATGTCAGTGGCCATGCTCACTAAAGGAATGTGTCATCACAGTGATGTTTTTTTTTTGTTTGATGATATTCGTCAACAACTTTTTTAATTGATGATGAATTGATGTGGACAAGACGAAGATGATGTAGGTCGATCAGAATGAGAAATTGATGGTAAAAATACATAATGGCAACATGGTGACACACACACTAATAAAAATAATACCACTGAGAGCAATAAAATAGCTAGGAGAATGCAGCAAACTTTGAAGGAATGCTCGAAGTATACAATGTTTGCTTATGTTACATTACTATTTAATTTCTATTAACAAGACAACTGAGGCAGTGATCTCACATAATAATGAGACATTATATTGTTCCATGCAGCCAAATGTGTTATGTAATGTATTTGTGACATCTATTGGTTATTCAAATACAGCATTTAAATTGGAAATGGATTTTAGGCTTACAGATACTTTCTTTCCAAATGGATGCTGGTAATGTACAAACTACTGTAAATGTATTAATATATCACAGACTAATGCACTAAAACACAACCAGTTAGACACTGGACTGACATTACAGAACTGGATGAGGTTTACTTAATATGAATAAAACTGACTTTACTGTAACTAACTACTAATGGGCTTCTGGTGTTAGTACTGAGATACAGATTGTATCTAAAAAAACAAGGCACTGCATCAAAGCACACAACAGTTCAGTCTGCTCTGCTGAACTCTGCTGAGCTAATACTACTACAACTACTGCAGTTCCATATTTTCCACTGGGTGTCACAAGAGGACAACTGAACACAAACCAGAAAATGTACCTTTACTGGTCCAATTTTGGACAAAGTAAAAAAAAAGAATATATATATACCAAATATCATTGATTAAACTGTCATGCATATTAAAATACAAAGTACAAATACAAACTCTGTTAATTTACATCTATAAATATTTATTTTTAGTTAATGTTTTGGTATATCTATACATGTAAATCCACAGAACCACTCTTGTTTATTTGTTCCATAAAAATGTATTATAAATATTTATTATGTAAATTAAGATTTATCTTCACACAAACTAGCAACAGCAAAAATTTAATTTTAACACTAAGACAGAGTGTTATCTTCCAAATCAAATGATATATGGACAACAGAGCCAGCAGCACGTTACCAAGGGTAATGATTGAGGAACATAATCTGAATAAACGGAATAAATAAACTATTCTAATTCAAAATTGTTACTTCCTCACCTGACAACCCGATTAAGTATTAGGTTAGGGTGAAAAAGTCTGATGGCCAGGAGTCAGAATTGGTAATTTGGTGCTTTTCCAAATCGAACCCACCATTTATTCCCTCTACGTCCTGGAGCCTTCCCAGTGTGCATATTGGATATGATTCTGTATCTTTGTGTTTGTCCTTTGTCTCTTGCATGGGCTTTGTTCTTAAGAACCAACTTATATCAAGTTTTCAATCTATAATTTCTAAATTGGGAAAACCTGTACTAACCACAGAGCGTGCAATTGAAATATTGATCAGTGACTCAACCATTTCATTCCAGAGTTAAATATCCCACCAAAAACTGCAATGCTATTAAATTTTGTGGATAAATGTATGGTCCCCAATTAGACATCTCATGGATATTATTGATTGCAGGTTTTCTCCTCCAGCACATCCAGCTGGCTTAAGTTTTCACTGATATCTTGAGATATCTCAACTTGATGGATTGGGACAACATTTGGTACAGAGGAGACATTCTTGTTCCCCAGAGGATACACCTCAAATCATTAATGTAATCCACTGACATTTCCATAGCACCTTCATCATCAGGTCAAAGTTTTAGTTGGTCCATTGGTCTGGTGTATCTGTCTGTCTGCGTTATACTAGCTGTAAATGTACACAAGTGCTGTTCTGGTTTCAACAGAGAAGGATGGAAATTATGTATTTATGTTGATTATTCTAAAACTATACACTGAATGGGATGTAAATTACAAAGCACTTTTGTTATCATTGGAATGTGGCTTATATGAACAATGAAATATTATAAAAGTCGAAACCTTAAAACCCTTAAATTAGTCCCATGTAAAAAAGTGTAGAATGATTCCCTTGTGTTTGAACCTGTCATTTCTCAATGACTGAACCCAAATAAAATGCATCACTTAAAAATCTTACATACAGTACCGACACATTAAGGTGCAAAGTATTGGTCAAGACATGAGATGAGTTCCACACAGTTGATGAATTAGTCACTAATATCAGCTTGACCCACATTAAGATTAAGATTCCTATTTTTGGTCCCACACACAGCATGCAACATGCAAACATGGGGAAATTTGACCTCTGTATTTAACCCATCCGTTTGAACGGAGCACACACGGAACACACGGAACACAGTCCACACAGTGACCACACACAGAACAGTGGGCAGCCATGAGGGCGCCCGGGGAGTAATTGGGGGGTTCGGTGCCTTGCTCAAGGGCACCTCCGCAGTGCCCAGGAGGTGAACTTGCACCTCTCCAACTTCCGTCCATGCTGCGCTACTGCCTCCCCTCCATTTCATTTTCAATATTGAAAGTGACGTAGTGTGTCTCCTGTTCGACATGCAGTGCACACAATGCAGTGTCCCAGGCCAATGCAACAACTAACAGAGCAGACAGCTATCGTTTTTCAAAATCAAATGCCTCTTAGCTTTTTTATGCTTGTTTTGTACAATTCGATTACTCTAAATTTAGAATATTGACAGCCTTGATCAGAAAGGACTATCATCATCTGTCTGCCTGCCTGTCTGTCTATCTTTCTCTTTCACTACAAGTCAAGCACACACACAATCACAGAGGGTTACTGTGCTGCTTCTTTATGCAGACTGGACGAGCTGGGGCTCAAACCAGTGACCTTCTCCCAGAGGACAATTCATTTATATCACATCAATAATGATGGACAACAAGCCCTTTACACAAAATGACAAAGTGTGCCCGCTGTAAAAACCTTGCAATACAAGTCCTACAATCCACCCTGAATGTGTACACACACACACACACACACACACACACACACACACACACACACACACACACACACACACACACACACACACACACACACACACACTGTATTTACAGAGCAGCACAGCATGCAATCCCAGCTTGAACTCTAATGACCTTTATCAAGCTGAGAAGCAGTCTGGCTGCCCTCATTACACACAGCACAACAGCCAAATTAGTAGAAGTGGCATGAATGTTATTCTAGTTGAACACTTTTGCATGGATGTACTATATATATATATATATATATATATATATATATATAATATTGGTATCCCACAAGGGCTTTGCTGAAGGCTAATACAACTGCAACAAACCCTTTAAAATACTGGATACTGCAAGGTTTTATTTCTGATGTGAAATCTGCATACAGCAGGAAACTGCCAATCAACAACATCATGTCTCTAATCCTAATTACAAAGACCATTAACTAAAGAACAAATACAATGAACAAATACAATTTTAAAGTGCCATGTATATTACTTTTAGATGTGTCAGGACACTCTCAATCTCACCTCCGATTTGGTTTCACTATCCTCAGAAGCACCTCTCCTGCCAGAAAACTGTCTTCATGAGTCTACAAGAAGAGAACAGCATTCTGTTATCAGTTTGAATTCACTTATTTTATTTCCCCATGGCTCTGTAGGTCCATAGTGAAACCAGGGAGCTGAAAGTGAAAGTGGAGGCCCTCATCAGTCTAAAATGTTTCCTCACAAAAACTTCATTAAACATTTTTTTTTAAAAAGCATTCAGATATTTTGTAATCTGACCAGTCCATTATGGTTTAAGATTTAATCCCACGAACAGCAACACTAAGGGTTTGGTCAGCAGATTTGTCATTTGTTGTGTCATTTTAACTGTATCAATGGTTTCAACACTGAGTAGATTTAGGTTGAGTAGTTCAGAAAGCTTTGTTTCCTCCGTGACAACATGCTTAAGAAGTTGTGACTAGGCCTGTCACAATAACTATATCTATTGGAGGATTTATTGTCCCATAAATAACAGCGATAAACAATTATTGTCATTTTTAAGGCACCTTATGTGCCCCACAGTCTCAGCGTCCAGACTTCAATCAATGTATCTAGAAAGTCTGTTTCGGCTGCCACACAAGCAAAACACAATTCAGCTCAATCCAATTAACTCAAGCCAAAACAAACAATAAAAGTAATCCGCTGTGGGTTTTACTGCAGATCTTGTCAAACCAACAACTCTGGAAAGTAAACAGATAGTCAAGTGACATACGGAGCTTCTCTTTCCTCTCATCCCTCTTTTTCACATTAATGTTTCCTCAATACATGTTACTGACTTGACTTCTTCACTGGATTCCTTGTGCCTTATTGTTTGCTGATCCAGCATTGCTGCTGCGTCCACGACATGGATCGTGATGGTGGGTCCAGGGATGTCATTTTGGTGCCACGATTGACCAAGGAAATATCACGGCTTCACAGTTTTTACAGTTATCGATACAGTAGAAGAAAAAAGACTCACAACAAGCAATATATAGCTAATAGATAGCTAATAAAGTTATTTATGTTATGTTATGTTATGTTTGTTTCCTTATTGTGGAAGGTTGGTCACTACATTTGTGTTTCCTGTCATAAGCTGTGTATCTGTGTGGGAGTTTTATTTTGAAGGGTCAGCAATGGAAGTTGTTCTGTTATGGGAACGACATTTTGACAAATTTTTAAAAAACAAAACGTGTCCTGGTTCAAGCTACATTCCTCGTGTCCTTATTATACTATTACCTTTCAGTGGGGATTTTTACAATTCTTACGGTTATGAAATCGTGACGTTATGAAATTGTGACGTTATCAAACCGCGGTTATCATTAAACCGGTTAATCCCAATATCCCTAGGTTGGTCGTAGATTGTGATCGTGGACCATAGATCATGATGGTGGATTGCGAATCAGAGATCAGGATAGTGGTGGTGGACCGTGATCATGGTGGCAGCTGATCATGGATCGTAATAGTGGATTGTGGATCGTGATGGCAGCTGATCGTGGACTATAAATACAAGACTGCTTGATATACAATATGCCTACTCACATACTCTACCATTACTGGCAATAACTCCTCCATTGCAATTGTAATTGCTGCTCCCTTCATCCTTATCAGACATTTTCTTCTCTATGAATAATTTTGACATTGACACATCACCATTATGTTAAAATCTGTTTCTTCTAATCAAAGTTGTAAATATTGGAGAGGGATCCCTCACATGTGGCTCTCTCTAGGTAAAACAGATGATCCTCTCAGATCCCTGCACTCATTAGTCTGCAGCCACTTCCATATAGTGGTTCAAAACACACTGATTGAATGAACTCTCTGATAGGTGGGCGGTGACATGATCGAACTCTGGTCACTACAGTTAGCAAACGGGCAATATCGAGGTTAGCTAAAATGATGACGGTCATGCCCATATATTGTACAATAACAATAACATAATTATCCTGAAAGGCCTATCAACACCGTAGACTGGTGGAAAATCCCATAATACATTTTAAAAGTTTATTTTACACTTAGTATAAATACTTTTAGGGTAAAAACATGTTTATTGACCATGTTTAAAGGTAAACATATGCTTGTTAATACAAACTGTGCCACTTATATTCCCATTTGTAGGACAGGTCAGCTTTTCCCGCTGCCTTTCACCAGGATCATAGTGCATGATGGTATATATTGCTTGGCTATTGAGCATCTGTTGTGCACTACTTTTCCAGATGCATTGGGGAACAATGAGTCCATAAATTCATTACATTCAGAGAGCACTATAAAATGGTGAACTCACTCACTCATGTAGTGGACTATATAGTAAACTTCTGGTGTATGATCATTGGACTGTAAGTAAAGTCTATGTTTAACCTAAACCACAGTTGTCTTTGTGGTGTCATCTCTAGGGTTCAGTACAGTTTTCTCTACTTTTAAGAATAAAGTCGAAACTACCAGGTACCGATTCACATTAAATCAATCAGTGCCAAATTTCGGTACCTGCGAGCACATCTGGATGAGAGAGTACTGTACGTATACGTGAGTGAGAGTGAATGAGAGAGTATTGTTCGATAAAGAGCGAGAGAGATCAAGCCAAGCTCATTTCTACTCAGTGCACAGTCAGACTGATGGCAAGTCAACGGCACAGACACCCAGGGAGACATGCATGGTGCCAGGGCACAGACCCAGTCTGTCAGAGTGCACTCAGCCACAGCTCCACAAAGGCAAACACCCAGGGAGCCATGCACAGCTCCACTGTGTTCGTTTATATTAGTAGTAGTAATATTATAGTTATTTTTTTCACTGCCTCTCAATTTTCTACGCAGGAAAAACCCTGGTTGGACATTTTTGTTATACAGAGAGAGCGAAGTATAGAAAAAAAGTACCACCGCTCTGACTCCAGACCTGCAGGATCCGGATCTGACACCTCTCACACCACTGTCCCATCTCTCTTTTCTCTCCTCTCTTTTTTTTTTCACCCACCTCTCCTCTCTTTCCAATTTTTCTCCGCTCACCACAACCTGTCGAGGCAGATGGTCATTTCTTCCTGTTAAAAGGGAGAATTTTGGGGGGTTTCTCTGTAATTGTGTCTGTTTTTGACATTACTATGTAAAGTGCCTATGATGAAGAGATAATGTAGGTTAGGTCCCTGCAACATCTTCTAATGGGCTGTGACAACTACACAATAAAGAAAGAGCCAGACTGCATGTATTGTAAGGAACATGTTAAAGAACCTGCTCAATCCCACTCAGAACCAACCAGTAAAACAGTCCTACACATTATTACTACCAAAGGCTTGTGGACCTAAATATCCATTAGAGAGTGGCATCAATGGGCCACAAGGCAGAAGAAAACAGTCAAGATGGAGGGCTGTCTTTGCAGTTGTGTGCACGCCATCATTACCAACAATGACCACTCAAGTTCTCTTCATTAGCTGTTTGCATGTTTTTTTTTTCTTTTCATTTGTCCCCATGTATTAGTCAGACTTTTAAAACACTGGCTCCTACACTTCCCAAGATGCAACTCATAGCACATTTACATAAGACTTTCTGTGCTTCTTAAATATCTTCCAATGCCCACAATGCCCCACAGAACTATTCTTCAAATACATGGATATATAAACACAAATCCAAGTCTGAACAAACTCAGCTTCTCTGCTCTATAGGCTGCTGTCCTGTGTCCAGCTCCAACATTCAGCATTCAAACTTCCAGATGCAGAGTGTCACGTTATTGCAGCTGTAGACCAAACTCGTGTTTTCCCTCGTTCAGTTCAGTTTACAGATCAGAGATGCAGGCAGGAAGAGAAAAGCACACGTGTTAGTGCAGTTATTTCTACAATGATCACTAACCTGACGACAGACAGTGGTGTCTTCAGCGAGGGACACGCTGCTGCACTTCCTGCCGGTGGCGGAGGAGATGAGAGGCTGCAGCTCAGATGAAGGACACCGGGGGAGAGACTCCTACCTCGGACAGCTCCAGGAGTTCGGCTGCCTCCTCTCCGGAGTCTCAGCGGGTGAAACAGCAGCCTCAGCAGACAAAGTTAAACCGAGGGACGGCCTCACTGTCCTCTGTGTGCAGATCTCCTGCGGTCCCCCGGCGGCTTCAGTTTCCTCCTGCAACACTTTTCCGCATATTCCTTGTTTTAATGAGGCTACAGGATACCATGGGGCTGCGTGCACGAGGGTTCCGCTGCTGCCACGCATGCGCGGCTCAGGTCGGTCTCTGCTGGACAGACGTGTGTGCTGCCTTCAAATACCGTCAGAGATAAGGTGAACCATCCAAACAGAACACATACAGAAGCAAATCAAACTCACCACTTTGAACACATCAGGAGGCGACATTATTACGTTTAAAAATAAATTACAAATTATTTTCAAAATATAAAATTGCTGCTATATGCCTAAACCATTTCTGTACTCTATTGTATTATACAGACAGCTGTCATTTAGCCTGCCCTGACTGACAGTCCTCATGAAGTTTAAACAGCATCTCTTGATAAGAGTTCCAGCCAAAACAGATGATTATTTTGTGACTGATGCATTGGACTCAGATAGATAGATTGTACATGTATATAAAGACTACACATGACAGCTCTCCAAAGTGAAACCAAAACAGTTCCATAGGCCCTGGTGGCTGGCTGCATCACAGGTTCCAAATCCCCATCCCCTCCATGTTAGTGGACGGGACACGGGCCAAACTAAAAAGTGGAGTAGTCGAGTACCCCCCCACTGCAGACAGGGATCCTTCACATAACCAACCCCAGACTCAATACAGAAGCCTCTGCTGTATTTGAATCTGCTGGGAAGTTCTTATCACACTAATGTGCTGAGACATCATGATTGACAGCCAAAGGAAAGGTAGAGATGCATCATGCATTTGTATTTATACCAGCAAATGTGTGTGTGTGTGTGTTCTTACAAATCAACTAAGTCCTAATTGTTTTACATATGTGTCTGACAAACGTTCTACTATAGACGAGTATTGCTATATTTTCTATGTATTATAAGATATTTTGTTTACTTTATTCCTAACAATATGAACCTTAAGATGAAGCATTTTACTAAACTTGTAAAATACAGAGCACTCTGTATGTCAGACACACTGTATCTGACCTAAACCACTTTGATATGTAACATGTTTTTGGACTTTAGAGCCTCACTCTGTATCTGTTCCACTGGTAGTAATTAGAGTCTTATTACACACAGTGACTTACGGTGCATGTGGTGTCCACTTACAGTCATGGAGCAGTGGGAAGAGACCTTGGCAAGCAGCTAGTGTGTCAGAGCTGAGCGCTTACACCTCTGTAACTCCGTGATGACAGCTTCCTTCATCACAGCAACACACACTGAAATGTTGACAGTGACACACATTAATTAGCACTCGACTGTATGGTGTTATGAACACAGATACAGCTATTGACTTGACATATTCATGAGCACTTGTGTAAAATATGAACAGCATTACGATCAATTGGAGTTAATATAACTATCCCAGATCTATTCTACGTTTCAGGACACATCAATAAACCCACACCATATCTATCAAGCCAGAGGTCAATGATTCTCAATGTCTACTGGAAAATCTCTTGTCATATATTGACATGTGAGTGTATATGTGTTCACCACACTTTTTTACATGGTCTGCTTAGTATGGCTTGGGTAAATATGAACAAATACGTTAATATTTTACAATGTGGTGATAATATTTTTTACAATCCTATCTCACGTCTTTGTGATGTTATTTCAATTTTACCAACTTACAAACTGCACGATCAAAGCTTAATAACAGTATTGTTCATTGTGGTTTATTCAGTTTATTGCATCAATGTTTTGCTTCCCCCTGTTGCTCTGTGTGATTGGGATGGCGTGCATGCTGATCTTGTGGCACTTGTTGTCATTTGAGCTTCTTACAATTCAATGTTAACCTGTCACTTTATTGCAATCCTCATCAAAAGACTACAGGCAGACAAACACATTCACAGAGCTCATGATTAATGTTCTCCTTATAAATAAAGATAGGAAACAAATAACTTTTTGTTGAGAGACTAAATTGGGTTATAGGCTGTGTGTGTCTATGTAATTATAACTGTAAAATAATGCATGACCATGATATATATGTGATATATAATAATAATATCCAATATGCTTGTTAAATAAACTGAATAATTTACTTCACTAGCCTTCGTCCACAACTGGGGGTTGTCCACATGGTTTCTACTCAATTTTGAGAGGAATAAAACATGAGACATATCGGAGGAGTGGTTAAAATGTATTGGGCATGAGAATCAAACTGGTGAATGGCTATTATTAAACAACTGTGACCAGTATTGCTAGACAGAAATGTATTTTTCTTCTTCTTCGTCTTTGTATGGCTGTGTAGTTGTCATGTTGAATATTAGGAGAACACAGGAGACACTTGGGGCTAAAAAATGTCCCTGTGCTAATCAGTGGTGTTCATCAGTTCCATAAACATGGGCTGCTGGTATAGTGGAATTCAAGTCAGTCCACCTGGTCGTGACACGTGGCCTGTGAGTATGGGGCCACATCAAATGATCAGATGTTGCCTGCATGTTCCCCAGCATGTGCCAAAGCGACACAGACACAGAAAACAATGTGACACTGACATGTTTGCTTGCAGTCACTCGCATCAGTCCCGAGTGTCAACTACTCCACAGTGCGCCTGCGCTCCCTCTCCTCCTCCTCCTCCTCCCTCCGTCGGTGTGGCTCCACAGTCTATGTGTGGCTCCGGTCACTACCTGACAGCTCGTCGGCGAACGTGCACAGAACCGGGTCGGAGCTTCTCACCAGCAGAGCTTGAGAGGCCGTGCAGATCCGAGTGTCGGGAGTGCGGACTGGATACCGTGCGACCGTCAGTGTTGGCATCCGCGTCCACACGGCGGCATGGAGCGCTCCTGATCCCGGCACGAAGCCTGGAAGAGCTCAGCCTTTCTTCCCTCGTCGCATCTCGTGTCTGTTTGGATATTTGGAGCGAGGCCTGACCATGTCTGCAAGAGAGAAGGGGACCCTGACCAAAGACAGTGTCAGCCTGCTGCCCTGTTTCTATTTCGTGGAGGTGGGTTCATGCTTCTCATTCATAACCTGATTCATCAGCAGACTACTTCAGCATCGTGAGGATGCAGTCGTGTTAGGTGCTGTTGTGTATAACTATCACCACAATTCATTATGCTTCTATAGATCATCATACAGATGAAGTGGGTCTTCATATGCAGACCACATTACTATGACTTTACTATTTTAATCAATTGTTTTAAAAAAAAAAAGAATAAGGTCAACATGAAGACGCAATGCACTCATTATGTAAAAGACATTTGCATAAAGTGTATTTATGTGATTTTATTCTAATACAAACTTGAGTGTACATGACATTGTATCATTCTGTAACCTTCTCATATGGCTGAATTTGCAGTAAAGAAATACCATGTATTTTTTAAAGGGCCTATTTCCTGTATGTTGCTTTTGTATAGTAGGCCTATGTATTCATTTTCCCCAAAAGCCTATTAAAACCTGGTATGTAACAGATGGATAATATACTGTATATTCATATACTGGGTTTAGACATTTGTGTCTTAAACATGGACACAGTGAAGTGGATAGGGACACACACACACACACACACACACACACACACACACACACACACACAGACACCAATAACAGCAATAACATAACACACTCTTTTTTATATTAACTTCTAACAGAGGACCGCATACACAAACACAAATGAATTTCATATTATGAAAAAAGGAAAGATTCGATCAGACTAGCAGCTTTCCCTTTACTCTTTGAGATCCAAGGTTTAAACATATATTTTGATAATTTAAGATTTAGTAGATTATGTAGTATGTGCAACAATGTACACCATACAACATGCACACATGATGAGGAAATTTCAACAAACAGAATAGCAGACATGCTATCAAGTAGCTATGAATATGATTTTGTACTGATAGTACAGCCATGAAGGATGCAGACTTGGTGGTACCAGTGTTATTTAGTATGAGGTCACTCAGCCAGACTCCACTGTGGATTTTTCCTTTTTTACTATTACATTTTGAGGAATATCAAGCAGAAAGATTAATTGGAAAATCATGCAAATTGACTGATTTGAAACATTTAAATACAGATAGAATGCAGCTTGTGGTGACTGTCACTCGTCCCCCTGCTGTGCACTTTATGCATGCTCTAATTCACCAGTGGCCTGTGGCTCTCCAATCAAACTGGCATCATACATTATAGATTTGCGTCTAATACTGTATGATGGATGCTGTTGGGAGGACTGCATCATTCCAATGGATTCTTCTCTCTGCGGTGACTTGGACAGGGAATTCCCTCGGTTTTGTTTTGGGAATATTGAATTTACATTTCAATGTACTCTGGCTACAATTAATATCCAGGAACCAAAAACATGAAAGCTATTTATAGTTTTGTGGCATGTGTATTGTAAATGGCCCAGGGAAGTGCATGTCTTCTTCTACTTCATCAGATAAACTACAGCAGTGGTCAGCAACTGGGTCAAACCGCCTGTCAAATTTGCTCCCAGATTATTTTGATAATTGAATCATTTTTATTTCACCGTCATGTTAACAACGTTCACAGAATCACTCCCTGTACGGCAAATTGTATTGAAAGAATGGTAAATTTATATTGCGGTTTTCTAGTCTTGATGACTGCTCAAAGCACTTTACGGTACAGTTTTTGCCGATCACCCATTCACACACTCATTCATACAGTCCATCTATGTGCAGCACTTTTCTCTATGAGGACACTTTGGTGGAATGGGGAAGACTGGCATTGTCCATGCAGACGACCGCTCTACCCGCTGAGCCACAGCCGCCCCCAAGTAACAACCTTCGTTTTGTTGGTACACTGCTTTATACTGAGCGGAATTACGGAGCTCTTATTTTGAAAAGCTGGTTAAGTCTGAAGATTATGTCGGTTGCTTAACAGACTTCTGAAATAGCTGACATGCAATGTAAAAAAACAATAAAAGCAGTTCAGTAAATCATTCAAACTTCACAAGTGTGAACAGTAACAAAGCAAATTCTGTTTCATTTAAAGGTACAGTGTGTATAATTTTGTGATATCTAGTGTTGAATTTGTATGTTGCAGCTGAACACCCCTCACCTCACCCTCTCCTTCCAAACATGAAAAAGAAACTGTGGTAGCCTTTAGTTGTCATAAAACTCAAAATGTGTTTAGTTTGTCCAGTCTGGACTAATGTAAAAAACATGGCGGCCTCCATAGAGAGGGTCCCCTCGATGTAAATATAAAGTATTTAAATATAAAGAGCTTTTTCTGGGGTAAAGAAAACTACAATTCATACAATTTAGATGAAATGAACTGGTGAAAACATCATGAGGATTATTCTACATTAAATTTCTGCCAATAGATCCCTTTCACTTAAATCTTACACACTGGACCTTTAATGAAAAAGACTATAAAATCTTCACTGCAGATCAACCAGGTGTGATGAACACAAAGTTTCCTAATTTCTCTCTGCACCATAGACTGTGAAAGACACAAACAGTAAAAGTCAGCTGATTCCCTCATTTGGCACCATCATCATTATCATCAACAACATGACAATATGCTGCGCAAGACCGTAGGAAGTCTCTTAATGTGCATACAGGAATTTCCTTACATGTTGAAAAAAATTACTTCATATAGTTCTCATTGTAGCCACTTTGTATTATTGTTCTTCTAATTATTAGCAGCAGTAGTAGTAGCGGTGGTGGTTGTGGTAATTGTGATAGTATTTGTTATTATTCATGAAATTGTTATTACATCCAGGATATTGATCAGGTGGCTCAGTGTGCTTCTTCCAGCATTTAACAGATAAGTTATAAAAGTCAGATCTATCTTAAAACAATAGTCGGGTGTCCATATAAATACTTCATCAGGTTTTAAGTGGTGGAGGGACATAACCCACTGTCTGTGTTATGTGCAAAATTGTACCTTTACCTGAAGTTAATGAGCCCTCAGCTGTTTGAGTTAATCAAGTAAATTATCTTCCAACATAGTGGTGTTTTCCGTTCAATTTTCTTTTTTCAATGTCCTCCATCAAAGATGTGAAATAAAAAGGATTTTATGTACTCATGTACTTATATAGCCTCATGTTTACTTCAGATCAAGCAAAGTAATTTTACATACAAGGTGAACTGGTTTTTTCCCCCCTATCCATCACTCACATTTTGAGCACAATAAGGAGAGGACATTTTAATGCTCAGTGGGAATAGTAGGGATGATTAGAGTAAGCATTTACCAGTTTCAGGTTTCACCTAAGTGTAACTAATGTAAGAGACTGGACACGGTGAAATTCTTTACTTCTAATCAGTTATGAGACAGATTTACGTTGGAGGACGAGCAGCTACAGATAGGATCTGTCTGTTCCCTCCAACTGGCTGGCTTCTCCACTTTGCTGTGCACTGTGAAGTGCAATAAGACTCCACTGTGAAGCTTCAGGCAGCTTTTCCGCCAAAGTGGAACAAATGGAAGCATGAGGAAGGCTGAACAACTGTTATCTAAAACTGGAGGTAAACAAAAGATTGAATCACATGTAGAATTGTATAGGGAGGGACATGGCCAGTAGCCTAGATGAGGGATAAGGAGTATGGTGTATGTGCAGATATGTTTTTTCATCACCAAGCTCTTGTGGTGAGGATGTTGCACTTTCCGTTCTGGTACACAACATTTGTATCTTGTGCAACACTCTGTCGAATAAGTTAGTCATAGTTGTGCTGTGGTTGTGACTTTTGTGACTACTGACTTTGATTATTAATTAGAACATTTCACAATAAAGGGACATATAATAAAACTATAATGAATCATTTTATTAAAATGGATGGAATATGTTATGGATTGAAGCAGATACTTCACAAAAATCTAAATGTATTTGATTTAGTTTTTGTGTAATTTCTGTTGTGAGTGTTACAAAATTGCAATTCAGCAAAATTTGAAATTGGCATCAGCCTTCATGGAGACATCCACTACCTTGGTCTCAAGGGCTGAAAAACAGGGACCCGGGACAGGCAGAGATACTGGGCAGGCCCAGTGGATAGTCCAATCATCATAATTTCACGTTTGTTAGGCTTTAACAGAGTCCCAGTCTTGATGTTCACTGGGCTGAAATGTTATCCTTTTGTTGTCTCCCGGCCCCTGTAGTCGTTTGTCTGATCAAGATTTCTGATCGATGCCTTTTGTCACTTTTTAAATAACTGTACTTTATCACATGGTTTATTTTTTAGTCATAACAGTTATAGTTTTTTTTTGTATGGCTTACCTTTGAGCATTTTGATGGCTTCCTGATGTGGGATAAAATGTTTGTTGTGATGTTTATTTGTAAAAGTCTACAAATGGCAAAGATATCCTTCAAGAAACAAGTTATCTGAGGCAGAAGGCAAAAAAATATTTTTAAGTTTGGGATTGAGGCATATTATTGTGAACACATGAACTCCCTAAACAGTGGGCGGTTGGTTCTCTGCGTCTGATATGTCTGAATTGATTAAAGGTTATACAGAATGAAATCTTGAGTCTAAAAGGTGAATTCATGAGGTGCAGTCCAGCTTTTGTGATGCTTTTTATTTGCAGCCTCAAGTCAAACTCATCTGCATCATATCAAGCTTTAAAGACCCATATCAGATAACCCTAGGAACACAGACAGAGGGGAAAGACGAAGGACAATTTCAGAGATCCAGTAGGCACGGATGAAACGAGCCTGATAGAATGGAACGATATGTGTGACAGATAGAGAATGTTGAGAGAAACAGAGGGAATGAAGGTGGAATAAAGAGGATGAGACACAGAGATGACGCTGGCAGTGAGTGTGAGCAGATGTAGGGCAATGGAGCAGCTCTACTGAGCTGAGCTCTCCCAGAGGAGCCGAGGCTATTCAAAGAGAGAGATATACGAAGACATCTTTTTCTGTGATTTTTATTATGCTCCTATACCACCATTCTGATCACACTGCTCTATGAGCCTTCAGCAGATTCACTCATTTAACTCAAGTTAAAGTAGTTTATAAGGCAGGCAGGCATTCAGAGAAGATGACACTAAAAATACTGACATTGTTTATGGTAATTACCAGCAGTCAGGACATAAGCTTTGCTTTTTTGTAACAAATGAAGGTAGATATGGAGCATTTCTACTGAGCCTGAAATAGGGTTTCTCTCTCAACACTGTACAAAATCTTCCCTGCACTGGTTTGTGTTGATTTGTGAGCATCAGAAGCTCAAAAAAAGTGAACTGTAATGGGGAATGGTTACTCAAATACTATACTTAAAGGGATAGTTCACCGTAAAAAATGAAAATTCCCTTATTATCTACACACCACTATGCTGATGGAGGGGTGGGTGAAGTGTTTGAGTCCACAAAACACTTCCGGAGTCTCAGGGGTAAACTTTGTTGCAGATTAATCTAATAGTTTATTGTACCAGTGACCTTTTCTCCAGACGTAACTTCAGTTGTGCACCATAGTGTTTCAAGTGTTTTGGCCTTGTAATCAATGATACAGGCCAAAGGGTACGCTGGGTAAATCGGACTGGCTTCTTTCTTGTATGACAGTTGAGATGCTTCTTTTGGTGTCCATTTCCGTCCTGTTGTCAGTGATGGTCCAACAGCCCCTATAGATGTGTCTCAGGATACAGGAAGTTTATCTCCAACCTTGTCTTGGTGCTTTTAAACTCCTCTATACAAATATGACAGAAAGCATGTATGCAAACATTGTCAAAAAATGCTTTGTCGCAAGTTCCAATCAACATGTCCAGTTAAAAAAGGAGAAGTTTTGATTTTTTTCTTTTTATGCATCAAAATATGAACACAGTCGGGCCTTCTTCTGCCCAGATTGAAAAATGTGTACAACAATATATGGGGGTAATGCACCTTGACATTGGTTGCTACCAGCCAATAAACAAAACAAAATCTGACTTTGTCTAATTGGATGGTAGGTGGGCAACGTACCAACTGTTTACTCAGCTCAGGCATAAAAAAAGATATATAGATACATGTTACACAATGTATGTATTTCACTTTGTTAAAACTTACTGTTGAAAATATCCCTGAACAAAATTGGAAATATCCAAAGACAAAATATATCTTCGGCTGCAAATTAACTAAAGGTGATGTACAACCGTAAGGTGTGAATTGTGAATATATTTGCTACCCTCATTTCACTCCATAAGAAAGGTTTTCACCATGCCCCATCTCGATGAGTTAGCAGATATCACTTCATAACACATCTGGTTTTCTCCTGAAAGACCTGAATCATTACTAGTTGGGCAACTCGACTCACTGAGAAAGCTCCATGACTGTTGGCACCGCACCTACCAGAAATAACTGCCAGCCAAATCCCACTGGATCCTGCTTTCCATTTTTACACATCTATTATTCAAAGTGCTCTGTGTCTTCCCTGTTCTCTCATGTCTGTAATCACTGAGGGAACGCCAGGAACACTCGGGAGCCAGCAGAGTCAGGAAAACTCGCAGAGGAGTGCTGAATGGCACAAGTCCAAACACATTCAAATTTAAACATGTGAGGAATTCAGGGCAGAAAGCTGAAAATTAACTGCATTTTAACTGCACAACAAAAAATAACACAGTGACAAAATATCACTTTAATGACCCCTCGAGGCAGCAGTGATTATTAAGCTTTTGTTGGAGTTCATAGAGAGATATGGATGTCGAGTTTGTCCAGGAAGTCAATTTCATGGGCTCATTAACATTGATGGGTTTATCCACTGAGGAGAATGAATGTGCTCTGCTTGTTTTGGTGCATTGTGGCAGATACAATTTTATATGGCTTGTGTACAAGCTTTGGCAACACATAGCTAGAGGATCTCACACTCTCTTGTAAGAGGTCCACTGATGCATTTTAAATTAAGTGTGATTTTTCAAGGTAAGTGTAAAAAAATCAATATGCAACGTTGTCAGAACAATTGAAGCATATAAACAGACATAATCTATCCACTGTTGTTCAAAGATGTGATTCAGCATTTTCCAAAGTATATGCTGAATAATGTCCATGGTCACTGGTCCCTGCATCCATGAGAGTAGATGTCTCTTAGCTGAGCTGAAATCACACATATTCAACAAGACAGCATTATGGCCAACAAAGGCAAAGATCCTTGTGGTCATCAGTAAAGCAGTCAGGATATGAGCAAACGCTGAAGATTTCTTTACTGCTCTTTGTAAACTTTGACAATAGTTTGCTGGTAGCTTGTCTGTGAGTCATTGTGAGGACTTGTCATGATAATGACATAATGCTTAGGGGTTACTGGCACTGACATAGAAACTGACAATAGACTTGAGCGCGCACACACACACACACACACACAGACACACGCACACACATACAGTTGTGTCTCCGTGACTTAAGGCGACATCATACTTACTCCAACCTTAACCATAGTTATTCCTTGCATGCCACCCTCACTTGCCTAACGCTAACCCTTACCCTGACCTAAACCAGGGAAACATGGATCCAAGTGCTAAAAAGAAAAAAGAAAAAAAAGGTCAACTGGACTGAGTTTCTTGAAGATTTTTCACTTCTCAGAAAGGTGGCTACACCTAGTAAAGCATGTATTCACCCTTAGAGCAAGCTGAAGTGGAAAAAACTGCCCACAATCATCTAAAGCATAGGTCACCAATAGTTCTGCCACGATCCAGACCGGACCCAGGCGCCTTTCTATATGAACCCAGACCTATTATTAGATTTTGACAGAGCGTTTCTATTTCTATTTCAAACATTTATTTTATTATTAGAGTACCTTCCAGTTAAATGTGAAAATTAATAATAAACACTGTTGAAATTGTATTGAATTGTACTTTGTTGAAATTGTATTGAATTGTACTTTCTTTATTTTATATGTCAGTTTTTGACTCCAGACATTGATACACATACTAGGCTATTTTTTTAAATCTAATTGAATACCCTTGATCTAAAGTGTGGGAGTTTTTAGTCAGAGATTGGTTTTCATTTATTTTGTTGCTGGACAACTTAATGTAGATTGATATATTCCTTTTACTTGAATGGAACAAGTTCTTGCACTAATTTTATGTTTGGTGGGGGTTTGTAGATGACTGTATTTAGATTAGCATTTCAGACTGGGTTATTTTTTTGTGTGGAATAATGCTTTGCCTAAATCCAGCACAATCTGGCCAATAGCTATTGACACCTTGCTTTGCGGAAAGCATCATGGAGAATTGATATTACCCTGGTTTCCTACTTTCCTGTGCATTTGAGTCATTTGTTTGAAATCTACTTATGTTGCTTACTGTGATGTGAGCAGCATGTGCATAGGTCTTCATGACTCTGGGAATACATATATATATACATATCTGGACATTTTTCTGTCAGTTTTACCATTAAACTGTTTACTTAAGTCAGCATTAAAACTGAATAAAACACAGACATGTGATTAGTCACTGAAACATATCAAATGCAAAAATCTTCTTTGAATTATGTAGAGTACAGTATTCCTCATAGAGCAGCTTCTTCTGCAGAGCATGAGCACTGCGAGCATTGACACCACTGACCTACATATCTAATTTCTCCAAGCTGAGATGCTGGACGAGAGGTGAGAGAGGCTGACAGTAAGCTGAGAAAACAGACCTGAGAGAGAAGGGGGGAGGGGTTTGGTGGTGTGGAGCTCAGCTGGATGCTGCAGGAGCTGGTCCAGTAAGGATGCATCCTGTTTGCTTGATGCTTCATGCAGATATGCATCGAGTTATGGCTCAGTATAAACCACAGTGAATCTTTGAAGGAACAAAAAAACACTGTTAGAGTTCAGAAAAGCTCTCTGCTAATCAGTGGCTTAAAATGGCCTTGTGTTGTTGGAGAGATTGACAGTACTGTGTGCAGGTTTATAGGTTGTCATTCCTTCATTCATCCATCAACACCCATGAATGTTAAATAAACTGATTGGTTCATATTTACATATTTTTGTAAGGAGGGAATGATAGAAAAAAAACAGGATTAAAGGACAAGAAAACTAGTGTTAGAGATGAACCCTTGGCATAAATGTGAGACACACAAAGGAAAGGAAGTCTCCAAACAGAGACTCTCTGTGTGGTTGTGTGTGTGTGTGTGTATCCATGATTGTGTATTAGTAGCTCAGCTTCCAGCAGGAGTGTGTCGACTTGAAGAGATCTCCCTTTGTTGGGCTCCCAGTGGGGCCCTCCTCCATCACACTGCTCTACTTAGCATTAGCTGAGCGAGCAGCGCGCCCGCCACTGTGTACCAGTGAGTCAGGGTATTAAGCTGCATGATAAAACCCATGATGCTCCAGGCCACATTCAACTCCCACTGACACATCTAACTGCGGGCTACTTATCTGACTTCAATTACGCATCAGCTTTCTGCCTTCACATGCACCTCACTTCTTTGTGCTACTCTTCCATGGGACACCACAGAGCCAGGGGGTTGTTGGAAAAACATTTGGGAAAAAATTCTGATGCAACAGAGCTGCAGCAGAACTCTTATTTCCTAAGTCTATTTTAAGTGCTCACATTTTCCTTAAGAGATGCAATTTTTTTACCAGCTTTTCATTGACTTGTAGGTCTCACTTAGTTAAATCATTTGTGCCATTTCAGCCCAACTCTTTCCTTGTTGTACGTTGTCACTTTTACATTTTTTTATGAAAACTTTGCTTACAAAAAAGATGAAATATGATTTGATGGTTTAGGGTCATACACACTGCATGCAAACATATGCAACAACATTGTTTTGTGAAAAGTGTCTAGACATTTCTCACACAGATATAATTTTATGTCTACAAATGCTCTATATACAAGAGAGGTGCAGATATAAATGTTACCCAGTTTGTCCCAGTAGCCTTTTGTGGTAAAATTCCTCAGCTCTCCACAAAATACTTTCCCCATATACAACCATCATGAAAATGAAAAGAATGAGGTTTGGTGTTATGCAAATCTTCTCACAACGTAGAAAA
Source organism: Paralichthys olivaceus (assembly GCF_024713975.1). Classification (NCBI taxonomy): domain Eukaryota; kingdom Metazoa; phylum Chordata; class Actinopteri; order Pleuronectiformes; family Paralichthyidae; genus Paralichthys; species Paralichthys olivaceus. Next base: position 14,974,123 of record NC_091109.1, read on the forward strand.
GCATCGGCAAAGCTTTTCTTTCATAGGTTCTTTGCTCCAAATCTATTGGCTTAGAGAATGAGACATTTGAAGCTTTATTATGTGTCATTACATAAATAACTGATGGGAAGACAAAACTAAGGTGTGACATTGAGTACAAAAGGAGCAGAGGCAGCAGAAAGAGATTTAAGAGAACACAGAGGAACGGGAAAATTGTGCAAAAAACCCCAAATGAAATTACATATCTCATAAATAATGTTTTTAATAATATGATCACCATAAAAATAAAGCAAAAAAGTTATGATTTTGATCTACTCCAATATGCATGTATATATATATATATATATATATATATATATATTGTTGCACTTATGTGGCACATACATGTAGCACTTCGTAGTTTGGCTTTTTGAAGCAAATTGTACTTACTTGATTCTTCTTGTTCTGGGTTTGTTCCCTCATTGTTCATGCACTTATTGTAAGTCGCTTTGGATAAAAGCTTCAGCTAAATGAAATGTTATGTAATGTAATAAGATTGAGAGGAAGCCAGGTGCTTGCCCATGTAGCAATTTATATATAGGTCAGGATGAATAATGATCAGGATCACGATATTGCAATTAAATGTTCTGTCTGTGGTTGGGATTCTCGCAGCAGTGTTCCACACAAGTTGCACAAACTGATGACTAATTTAGACCAGTGTAAATGACGTTAATGAGCTTCTTGTACATATGCATCAAACATGTTCATGCACTTGTATTTAAATGGTAAGTGTTACACATTTTATTTGTAGATGGTTGTATAACATCTCAGTGCAGAACAGCAAAACTGTAAACGTATAAACTTATAAAATAGCGGGCCTAGCTTGAACAACGTTCTAAAAACATGTTTTTACTCTTTGAAATAAGAAACAGTAGAATACACAAGGGCTATCTTGAAGAAGAGTTCTCATACAAACAGAGCAAAGATTATGATGGCTATCTACAGCATACATGTACATGACAGCTGAGCCCTCTGCACAGTTTATCAATGGCTATATTGCACACAGCATTGAGGCCCACTGATTGATTGTTCAACTGAGATCAACACCAGCTTTATTACTGAAACTTTATATCACAGTTGGGACTAAACTGTTGCCTTTTTTTATGACTTTTAGACCTCAAGCTGGCTATAATAAAAATAAACTGGCTGTTTCTCATTATTTTTTTTGGGATGAGGAGACTTCATCCACGAATCTGAGCTCAGATCGGTGGGAGCACTTGCTGTTCATAAGAACATTTATTTCCACATGCCTTCATTCCCCTCAGCACCATCCTCACCCCCCCCCCCCCCCCTGAGGTCAGGAAAACTATTTTCCATGCCTCTGTCCTTATTATCAAATCAAATTAGCATGTTCATTGAACCATGGAGTTATGGGCACATTTGCAGCATTAACTGCCTGTTTATCTATTTATTTATTCATTGCCAATCTGTTAAAGCTCCTTCTGCCTCAGCTGTTTATGACTCTTAACCCTCTCATAGCTTTTCACTCTCGTGTCCATCGATAGCTGCCGATCCTGGTATCATCTGTGGTCAGTCTGTACTTCCTGGAGTGGACGGATGTGTTCAAGCCAGTGAAGTCTGGGTTTACCTGCCATGACCGGAGTCTGAGTCTGCCCTACATTGACCCCAACCATGAGGTCATCCCCCTGCTGATGCTGCTCAGTCTGGCCTTCGCCGGACCCGCCATCACGGTAAGGATTAATGACGTGACAGCAAACTTACACTGACATTTAGCAGGATTTTACATGATGCTTTGTTCCTGTATATAAACATGCAAGTAGACTAGCAAGAGGTGGTTAACTCTCGTGTTTATTTTTGTGAAAACTCAATGGAACCTCACTGAGTTATTGTTTTCATGTTTGCTTGCTAGCTATTACAGTGTCTCAGCTGTATCTGGCCAAGTTGTTTGTTTCAGTTGAATGCCTTTCTGCTTATAGGAAAGAGAAACATCTATTTGAATTTCTTTCATATAGTTAGATTAAATCTTATTTACAGCATAATTTTGAAATCAATTACATTTTGTCCCTTTGATAAGGGGTTGGCCCAGAAAGCAGTCAGTCCTATCCTGACATAAAACTAAATATTTTTACCCACTTTGACATTAGCTAACGGTAAAGAATGACTACAATAACAGTCTACAAGTATTTTAATGTGTGAATGGTGGGATTATCAAGTCTAGAAAAGTTCTATATAAGTACAGACCATTTACCATTTAGGCTGAGGCAGAATACCCACAAACAATTCCCCCATGCCATCCAGTGTTGTGCATGAACAGCGTTTATATTTTCAGCGCTGAACTGAACAAATCAGTTTACGTTAAACGTTAAAACCGCTTTACAACACAAAAATCATTGTCGTATATAGGCCATCACATGAAATACCAGGATTGAGTGAAAGTGCGTGTGTGTGTATGTGTGTGCGGCATGCTCCCAGACTCACTAACCCTAACCCTAACCCTGACTCTATGCCAGTTGAAGTTTACGTATACGTAGCCCTGGGGCTCCGCCCCCACTCACTCACACAGAGCGACACACACAGTAAGAGGAGCAGTACCAGTTAAAGTGAAGTCTGTGTTGAAGAGCAGTGGGAACAAACTGAAAATACAGAGTTTCCACTATGGTCCACAGCTGCTCAGTGATCAGAAGGTTGGTTTGTACCGTGCTGGAGTTTCCTGTGTCCTCCCTCCACACTCCTGCTGACCTGTACTCACTTTAACTAATAAACACCAACACCCATCACAAGTTATCAGGACCTGATCAGAACATGAAGTTTACTCAGTGTTTGTTTGGTTCGCTCCAGAGTTTATAAGGCTGCATTTAAACATAATGAACCACAGTCTGACTATGTATGACTAAGTGATATATCGAGATGTAACCATAGACTGTATATAAAGAGGATGTAACCCTGGATTTTTCTTATGTTGTGTAGAACAAAGCAACATGACAGGAAGACGGATGAAAGATGGGTAGGGAAGAATAGTGTGTTGTGATACATGACAACAACGTCTACCCAAGAAGTGGCGTATATTTCAGAGAAGGGGCCCTAGCAAAGAGCCTTGTGGCACTCCTGTGGGGAGGGCTTGGGATGAGGATGTTTGTTCCTGCCACAACACTCTGGAGGAATGCCAGTAAAAACCAATCCCATCATAGAAAAGGAGATAATGGTGACTGTATTACCTAGTATGTGGTCAGACCATAATGAAAGTAGAATGAACCCAGGAGTCACTGCGAGAGTGATTGTCTGGCAAAAAGGATGATGATACAACTTTTCTCTGATCTTTAATTTACTATAGAATTAGATTTGTATTGCAAATAATCATCTTTTCCTATTATATCTATGTATGTTTACACACATATAGGTAGGTATTGGATATAATGAACTTGCCAAAAATATATGACAAATAATCAGCTCTCTGCTCTCCCCACTGTGATTTGTTTGTCGGTTGACATGCTTAGCAAGCTATGCTGACAATGCTAACAGGCTGATTAGCAATCGCTATTGCTATGTTGAGATATATGAGCTGCAAATAGAACATCTAGTTAACTAAAAAGTATATTAAGATTTTCAATTTCTTGTTTTACCCTTACACATGAATAGATCAGTACTCCTCATATTAGCATATAACACATCATCTCCCAGCAACTTGTGGAGCAGAAGAAGATTTGAGAATGTTCTATATACGTGTCAGGACTCCGAATACAAGCTGCAGAGTATTCAAGTGCTTTAAGTGACACTCTGTGTTAGAGCTACCGCTCACCTGCAGAGCTTATGGGAAAATCAGTTTGACTTCAGTTAAAATTATTGTCACTCTGGTGAAATCATTAAAACACACTGGGTGCCCCTGGGAAAGATATTCAGCGATTGGCAGCAGTTTTAGTTCAAATGAAAAGATGGAGGCTGTGGTTGATAGAGCTGCTGCAGCTCCATCAACTTGTTTAAGCTACTGAAGTGCAAAAGAGAATGTAAAAGAAAAAAACTGCATTGTCTGTGTGTCAGTCTCAGTATTATGCAGAATCCTTAGAAACCCTCTAAGTACTTCTAATCCTTCCCAATGTCCGTCACTGATACTGAAGTCCATTTTCCTCTTGCTATGGTTTCTAGGTCGTCTCTCGCTCCTTTATCCAACACTATATACTGCCCATTTTTCTCCATCCCCTTCTGTGTTCAGTGATCCTCGAGAGTTGCTCTGCCGTTATACACTGAGAGTTAACGTATCTCTCAGAATCCATGCACGACTCTAGCGATTGCACAAGTGTCAAAAACTATGTCTCGATTCACTCTCTGTGAAGTAAAAAGCAAATGTCTACCTGTTTCTCCCCTGATAACATTGTAGACAAGTCTTCCAGTGAAGTGGACAGTTTTCATGGTCAGTAGAAATGAAGGTGGGCAGAGAGCTGAAGGATACAAAATAATGTAATGTAAATTAAGGTTTGAATATAAAGATAACCATCTGAATTACCTGTCTTTGAGAGTTTGGACTAATTAGTTTGCATTGAGCATTAATATTCATCTTATCAATCATGTTATCGATCACTTTACGACACAAGCGACAATCACCTATATTCACACAGCATGTTGCATGTTTACACATGTAACAGATGTGTTGTTGTTGTTGTGTTAACAGATTATGATTGGAGAGGCCATCCTGTTCTGCTGTCTGTCTCGGAGGAAGAGTGGTGCAGCGACAGAGGCCAACATCAACGCTGCTGGATGCAACTTCAACTCTTTCATACGCAGAGGTGTCCGATTTGTTGGTACGCTGACTTTTTGTCTTTTGTCACTGTCCTGGCAGTAAAACTTTTTGCAGCTAATGTGTTAAAGGAGCAAAAAACATAATTTACTTAAAACTACACTACTACTTTTTTCTTATATTAGAAAATAAAGAAAAAATATATATTTTTGAGTGAACTATGCTATAAACAAACTAAAGCAATTATATAATCTTATTATGTTTTGAGTGTGTCACCCTTATAACTAATCAGTAAAGGCCAATGTCAGGATGAAAGTGCCTCTGGTCGATTACTGCTGGTATTAGCTGCTGGAGTGCATCGTTACATCTGTCTCAAGGGCGAGCAAAGCTCCTGACTCCTGGATTAGTTGAGACAGTGTATGAGGAAGTAGTTGGAGGGCTGGGTTGATGCTCAGGCTAGTTGTTGCCTGAATTCCAAAACTCAAATTTAGTAGCTTTAACTAAGTTTATGCTAAATTTTCTCAGCAAAGAGGGAACATTATCAATATGTGTACATGCATGTGTCTTTGACGGTCATCATTAAAGGTCCAATGTGTAAGATTTAGGTGAAAGGGAACTATTGGCAGAAATTTAATGTAAAATAATCCTCATGATGTTTTCACTAGTTCATTTAATCTAAATAGTATGAATTGTAGTTTTCTTTACCCTAGAAAAGGTTCTTTATATTTAAATACTTTATATTTACATCGAGGGGACCCCTCTACGGAGGCCGCCATGTTTTTTACATTAGTCCAGACTGGACAAACTAAACACCTTTTGAGTTTTTATGAAAACTGAAGCTACCACAGGTTATTTCTCATGTTTGGAAGGAGAGGGTGATGTGAGGGGTATTATGCTGCAACATGCAACTTCAACACTAGATATCACAAAATTTTACACACTGTACCTTTAAAGAATGTTCTGTAGATAGAACTGATATCTGTGTTTGAATTTCAATGTCAGTTATCACAACTGTAATACTTCAGACTGCCTGTACTGTATACATTGGCCCTGTAAAGTGCATGCAGCAATCGATTATTATGCATCTGCATGTTAAGCTGGATTCCCTGCTTTAACATCACATCCTATTCTATCCTCAGGTGTCCATGCATTTGGTCTTTGTGCCACGGCCCTCATCACTGACATCCTCCAACTGATGACAGGCTACCCAACACCCTACTTCCTAACTGTGTGCAAACCCAATTATACCACGCTGAACGTCAGCTGTGAACAGAACCCCTATGTCATGGAGGATATCTGCTCAGGGGCTGACCTCGCAGCCATCAACCAGGGCAGGTAGGGGGGAAAAACACTTTGGTTTTGGCTATATTTAACATATTTGATTTGTCTTCTAAAATTATTCAATTCAAAAGTCAAAATCAAGGTCTTGTCATTGTCACTTAAGTTTATATGCTTTGTGATGCACATTTTTATAGAGACGAAAGTAAAGAAACCAGTTTTAACACAATGTGTAAACTATACAAGATACCAGCTTCTTAAATATCTACTAGGGGTTTGTTCAACTCCACTACCAATTTGAAACTGATTTTTAGTTTGTTGTTATCATTCATCTATCCTGTAACTAATAAATTGGAATATGGTTTGGAATAGACATGGACATTGAGCAGGTCAAAGCCAAAAGAAAAAGAGAAATGCCTCCCTATGGGGCCAGATTTGAAGGAGAGGCATAGCTACTGCATGAGATGAAACTGTAATAAACATACTCGTTCCCTGAGTCCAATCTGAAAACACAGATAGACACACATTCATTTTCACTGAGACTTGCATCACTCACTGATATCATTGTCTCCATATCCATTGTCAACATTTATATAGCACAGAATGAAAATAAAAAGATGACTCTGCATGGTTTTTAAAGGGATAGTTCACCCAAAAATGAAAATTCACTCATTATCTACTGACCACTATGTTGATGGAGTGGTGGGTGAAGTGAAGTTCACGTTCGCCGGACACGCTGCACACGTTCTAGCCTCTATGCTCTCGCTAAAGGGACACAAGATGAGATCAACGAAAACTTGCGAACTTGGATGACACCACAAGAGCAGAATGGAGGCATTTTTTGGTTTCTTTTCTGTTGTTTTTTTTACATTTGAAGAAGTGGTCTCCATTAACGTCAGTTGTTTTGGATTTGGCCATGGTCATCCATGAGTACATCGCAAGAAACTGCTGCTAACTAATTTGGCAAATTTTTTATTCCACCAAGAGTTGATATAGCTGAAGAAATTCAAACAAATTTCCATCTGTACTGAATCTAGTCTAGAAGCAATGTTGTTAACAATCAAGATGGCTGTTGCAGATGTGGAGAGGTTCGTTGAAAAGGGTTAGAAGAAGCCTACTGCTAAAAAAAAGTTTCCAGATGTTTTAAGTACCAGGGTCCTTGGCTCCATTAAAAAGCACATCTATACAACACAGAGAGAGCTTGAAATGAGTTGGGCACTGAATTAATTGATTCTGTTTTAGAACACAACACAGAAATATGTGACTTGGGCCACATTATTTAGATCCTCAATTTATTTCCAGGACAAAGTGTTGTATTTGATAGCAGCAAGATATGGATAACATGGGTTAATTTGATGACGAGGATGAGAGAGGTCCTCAGACTAAATCTAAATTAATACACACTTTGGAAATGGGGCTTGAATCCTAAGTATGTTATGAAACACTATTAGCTCTCTATGCGGAGGTGGGTAATTGGGACACAGGTCCAGTAGCTAGACCCAAATAAAAAGCTAATTAAATGTTAGACTCTTTTATTGCCTGTAATCTATGAATGAAACTGAACAAAGCTGGAATAACAGAGGCCAGTGACGTCTTTGAATTTAATCTAGAACGGCTCTCAGTTGAGTGCATGCCTCCATTCAGGACCAACATTCCCTTAAAATCGATCAAGATGCACCGAATTACACACACTCATAGATATCAGTCCCCTAAATATGGCTTATTTTCGTCATCAGCATAATAAAAACTTAACTGTAAAATTAGATATTTGGTCCCTGTGGCTCATAATATTATACCTGACATCATTAGAAGTGATTATTATTGAGGCATAGCATGTTACTGCTGTAACTGTAGTAGTCTGTTTCAGTTATTTGACTTGATCCTTCATTTGTTATTTTTTTATATGTGAAAAACTTGACATTTCAAAATGTATTGAAATGAACCAATGTTGGATGTTTAAAAATCACTGTGGTGGAGCTGTAAACAACTTAATCTGACCATGATTACAACAACTATATATGTATGTAGGAATTATCAATGGTGCTGCAGGGCCAAATGTGAGACAGGAAACTGTTCCAGAGCTTGGCAGCAGCACCAGAGAAGGCCTAACTAACCACATTACATCAAACAGTTTCAGTTTGTAACTGAGCCAATTTATGGAAATAAAAAATGTCCATAAAATTGATATTAGACAATACATTTGCAATTGAATGAGTGGCAGTTATAGGTTTTACCTAGGCACTGCATGTTGCCTTGATGTCTGTTAGGTTTTTATTAACTTTAGTTTTCATCTTACTCAAATCCATTTTATCCAAGTGAGCCACAGCAGGATTACTTTGGTCACAAAAAGGAATAAAGCAATATGTTTAATTTCTTCACTGACAGAGAAATATTCCCTTTGATTTAGCTGTCATTGGTCAGGCTTTTTTCTAGATATTACTCTTCTGAGACAGCCTGAATAGATTCTGGGATGGGGAGCGATACTGGGTTTAACCTGTCCATTTGGGACACATGTAGTTTTGTCTGCAGACTATGGGAGTCTAAATATAACCTACTGCTCCTGGCATAAACAGTCTCCTGCTCACTCTTTGCTAGCTTTATCTAAAGTCTTGCTTCCAGAGCTGTTTTGCTGCAGCAAATGTGCACCAGGGGTATTATAAGCCAATGTTAATAGCAGAAATAGCATAGTATGCTACTTGTCGCCCTTTAGCAACACTATGACACATTAATATTTGGGTTGGATGTCATCCTAAAACCGAATGCTCTAAATGTGTTCAACAGATTAAATTGGGATGATTGGGAAGATGAAGGAAAAGCCAAGAGGTCACCAAAGTCATTTGGAATCCTCCAGAGGTGTGTGGCATATACCCACCTCTTGCTAGAGGGATTTACATATATATATTACAGATATTGTAACTCTTGGTGCACATCTTAAGGACAGCAGACAACCATGTTGAGGTTCCCTGGCTTAAGTCTTTAGGTCTTCACACAGGGGGAGATAGTTTCCAATCCCAGGAAATGTGATACCTGAGAATCCACATCTTAAACTGTATTCCATTTCACAGGAAGTATAAAAATGGTTTATGGGTAATTTGTTCAGTCAGTCAAAACTTTTGATTGATTGATTAATACAAATGAGGAAGCATGTGTCCACTGAGAAGTATGTTAATGCCAGGTCTGAACAGGGCCTGTGATATTGTTTCCTTACATGTAAAAATAATGTGTTAAACAATGCCATTCTCCTTTAATCCTTTATCAGTTTAATTAGCCCAATCTTCACGGTTATTAAGATGTGGTGGCAACACCAACAACAAAGAATGGAAAAGAAAGGAATGGTGCTCATTTATCAAAAAATAGCATATATATACTGTATGGTATGCTGGAGTAGATTGTGTAGATTATGTTATATTTAATATTTAAAGGATGGGTTCACATATTTTTAGTTAGTCTAAAAAACAAAGCTCACATCCCATGTGTACATTTAAACTGTTTTTTGCCTGCTATAATTATTCCTCCTTTTCATACCTGCCATTAAGGTATTAAAGATCCCTTCCTAACATATTAATTGCTGACAGATTTCACACTCCTCACTCACAAAAAATATTCCAATATGTATCTGATTTTACTATCAGGCTTGAAGAGTCAAATCAAGTAGGCATCTTCTCCCTGCACAGTGTTTTCAAGCTGAGCTTAATCAAGGCATGCAAAGAGTAAAATTTGTACTTTAAAGATTAACGCTTGTACATATCCACTATATTTGTCTAACTCTGCTGGTTTCACATATTAACTTCACAACCTTTAGGATGCATTTATACCTTAAACATTCTCTCCTCCCCCATCACTGCAAAAAAAAAAAATCACACTTAAATCACTGGGACTGCCTACACACTCTGGCCACATGGGGCTGGGCATTGTCCTGCACCAGGAGGAACCCAGGGTCCATTGCACCAACGTAAGGTCTAACAATTGCTCTGAGGATTTCATCCTGGTACCTAACTGCAGTCAAGGAAGGATATTCCTCCCCAGACCATCACTGACCCACCAAAAAACTGGTCATGCTGGATGATGTAACAGGCAGTATAACGTTCACCACAGCTTCTCCAGACTCTTTTGCACCTGTCATATATAAATGTGAACCTGCTCTCATCTGTGAAGAGAACGGGACACCAGTGGCTATGCCAATTGAGCTGCACAGTGCTGGGCTGTGAGCACAGGTCCCACTAGAGGTCATCAGGCTCTCATGCCACCCTCATGGAGTCTGTCTCTGACAGTTAGGTCAGAAACATGCACACCAGTAGCCTGCTGGAGGTCATTTTGTAGAACTATGGCAGTGCTCCTCCTCTTCCTCCTCGCACAAAGGAGCAGATAGTGGAAGGATAAAGAGAGAGCAGCTGTCTGGGGCCAGCACATGTAAAATCATTCCCTTTTTCAGGGTAGTCTTGCTTTTGCCTCTCTATTGCACCTGTTGTCAATTTAATTTGCACCAAATCATCATCGTGCTTCCTATATGGACAGATTGATATCCCTGAAGTTTAACTGACATGCTGTTATACTGTGACGATTAAGCATTCCATTTGGAGCAGTGTGTATTGGAAGGTATCTCTTTACAGCCAATATGAGCAGTAGTAATACTTACAGTAAATGGTTTGTGTTAATACAGTGCTTTCCTAGTCTTGATGATCACTCAAAGAGCTTTACAATACAGTTTTCCATTCACCCATTCACACACACATTTATACAGTGCATCTATTAGCAGCACTTTTTGTTCTATGAGGGGGCATTTAGGGTTCAGCATCTTGCCCAAGGACACTTCGACATGCAGATGCGGAAGGCTGGAGATCAAACTGCCGACCTTCTGGTTGGAGGACGGCCGCTCTACCCCTCAGCCACAGCCGCCCGCAAAGTCATTTGACTTTTATTTTAAGACAGACTTGCATTTAGAAAACCCATAGTAATATGTGTTTATAGTGATATCTCTATAATGACAGATGCATAATTATATACACAATATCCACAATGTTTGATTCCTAAAGTTTTTTTTGTATTTTTCCCAAAATGAATAACATTTTTATCCCTCCACAGATGTTGTAAATATTGGTAAAAGAACCATACAATTGTAGCACAAACACACACACAAATATATACATACAATTGCATGAACACACTCATGTACACATCCACACATATGCAAAGTCAGGAGTAAGGAAGAGGGGTGGTTGGAGGAGTGAGAAGGAGTTGTCAGAAGTAGGTCACTGGGATGGAGCTCAGTGAAAACTGGGCCACATGTTCACTTTAAGTATGCACTACATAGTGAAGCGCCTGCTGCTCCCCAGCAATGTGTGACGTGTGTATGTCTATATGTTCTCCTGGTACTTGGCAAGTGCCATCAGATAAACATATCACAACAATGTAAAAGATTGTTGTTGTGAAATTCATTATTTGGGGGGTTCCAACATTTTAATAATGGCTTAAAGAGGATGAAAAGGGGCATCTATAATTTGGTTCAGTCATCTGAACCATAACATCAAAGTGTGTGTGTGTGCAGGCTGGTGGAGATATCTCATTATGCTGGTGTTTTTCTCCCCTTCCTGTTGACTCACACATGCAGATGTGAACATTGGCTGAGTCTATTTTGGTTTCATCTCTTGCAGAAAATCCTTCCCGTCGCAGCACGCTACCCTTGCATCCTTTGCCGCTGTTTATGTGTCGGTGAGTAATGGTTTGTGACCCACAAACACTGAACCCTGCACAGACCAATATTTTGTGACTGAGGGATGAAAATGTACTGTTTCAATGCTTCATTCCTCTACTTTATTTACACTTTACTGTGTTAAATTGATTCATCTGTAAAATGTCTAGTTTTTATATATACAATATACAAATTACTTCATTTGTGTTAAAGTACAACAGAGATCAACATACAGTATGAGTCCATGGGAAAATACCTGTTGTCACTAAGGATTTTAGGGTGCCTGTGGAATGACCGCAGTAGTGACCAACTATGTGAAATGAAAAGTTTCTGACATTTCAAATAAACAGACAACACAGAGAGTAACCACTTTGTTTTGTTTCACCTAAATGCTAAATAACACTGCCTGGGTGATGTGAAAGAATAAAACATTGTTAGAACAGAAAGTACAAGCAGGACAATGAGTAAATGTGTAATGTGTCCACAGATGTACTTCAACAGCACTTTGACAGACTCATCTAAGCTGCTCAAGCCCCTTTTGGTCTTCTCCTTCATCATCTGTGCCATTATCTGTGGTCTGACCAGGATTATTCAGTATAAGAACCACGCTATTGACGTCTACCTGGGCTTCCTGCTTGGAGGAGCTATTGCTGTCTATTTGGTAGGGGGCCAATCCACTTAATCAATCAACAACTTCCTTTACAATTGCTGCCCTCTATACCTTAATCTCTATGTACTCTATTGTACTATATGTGATATTGCTTTGTTACTGTTTCGCCAGGGGTTGTATGCAGTTGGAAATTTTCAACCTAGTGAGGAAGCCAGCAACAGCCCACCCCCACAGCTGCAACGACCTCCCTGCTCTTTGCCCCACATAAGCCAGGAGGCAGTCCTCCACCACTTGCAAATGAAAGCTAGCATGGTTGGAGAGCAAGGCATACCCACCTCCCACTCTGAGGGTCTCCTCCACCGAGGTCTTCAGCAACAGAGGCCTGATGACAACCTTAAGCGTTCCAGTGCAGATGTGGAAGTGATCTCACCCCATAGCTCTCATAGCAAAGATGCCATGGTGACCTTTAGCCACACCCTTCCTCGAGTGCACACCCCACAGGCCATGGCAGCGTATGAGGAAGCAGCCAGACGTCATGCTGCCACCCTCCACCATGCCTCCATGGACTCTAGCCGCTCAAAGCAGCTGCTGTCTCAATGGAAAAGTAAGAACAACAACTACAAATGCTCCTTGCAGGTCCCAGACTCCTTCTCTTCCTCTGTAGACTCATCATCTGGTCAGTCCTCCCTGCATCCACACCACCACGGCAGCATGGAACTCCGATCCAGCTCTGAGCCATCGGCTATGGGACTGAATGGAGGCTTTGATAGTCATGCATACTTGTCCAAACTGGCCAGTGGTACTAGTACCACCCTACCTAGTAACTGTAGTGGGATCACCGGAGGGGCCAGGATAGCCATGCAATCCAGACCCGGGTCTTCACAGCTGGTCCACATACCAGAGGAAGCTCATGAGAATTACAACACCTCCTCCCTGAGAACAGTAGGAGCTGGAGGAAATGAGGGGATGTCAACAGCAAATAGCATAGTTCAGGCTAATTGGCAAAGGGCAGCAGAGAAGACAACAGCCTGTAGGACTAATGATAACGGACAGAATATGCAGCCACGAATCATGCAAGTAATTGCTATGTCCAAGCAGCAGGGCCTACTACAGACCCATTCCAAGAGCTTAGATGAGAGCAGCATAGGCTGCAGCACCACTGGGAGTTGCCAGGGCTCTAGTCACTATAGGGTGTTAAATGATCAAGAACATACTAGCACCACAGGACCCAGCTCACTCGGCAGTACCACAGGCAGCATTGCAGGGAGCACTGGAGCAATTGTCAGAGTAGAGGCCCACCCTGAAAACAACAGACCTGTGATCCAAGCTCCATCCATGGATGGAAGTGGATCGTGGAGGTGGCGGTCCCTGGACCATGGCACTGGAGCAGGTGGATGTGCAGGGACAAATGCAGGAGGGGGAGGAGGAGGATCAGCAGGAGGAGGTGGCAGTTTGAAGCAGTCCTATGAGCTCAATGATCTAAATAGAGACTCAGAGAGCTCTGACTCAATACGTGAAGGGTCCATTGACAGGAAGCATGCCAATCACATTGTTACTACCACTGCCACTGTTAGCACCCCACCCATAGTTACTGTTCACACCCAGAACACTGGCCAGTCAGAGCAGAGGGTTCACCCCCAGGGTCCGTCTACGATAAGGGTCACTCCAGGTGATGGTAGTGGTTCTGGATCTGGAGGAGGTGGTGGCGGAGGAGCTGGTGGAGAGACCGCATCAGAAACCCACTCAGTCACCTCCAGTCGAGAGTCCACGCTCCAGAGAAAAGGCAATAATATTATCTTGATTCCAGAGAGAGCCAACAGCCCTAATAATGCCCGGAATATTTTCTACAAGGGAACGTCAATAACTCCTGTTTTCAAGGACTAATGCATACACTGACTCAAAACTTCTAGGAAGATGTAGCAAATAATGCAACACAGTTGATTTTGAGAGAACCCATAACTGTGACAACAGTATTACCTGCCATTGTGCATAACATTATAACTTCAAAAGAAAGATGTTTTATTCAGCATGAGATTTTTTTACATGTTTACACTAAAGCACAACCTTTTAAGTGTTGTAGAAATAATCACTGTGTACTTTTGTGGTCACTCCCAAGGAAACCTATTGTAATGTCGATTCTGTGCCAGTGCTTTGGAGAGAAGAGAACCTTTTTTAAACAGTTCTGTATGTTTTGGATATCAATCATCACTAAAAAAAAGTGAGTTGCACAGTAACATTTGAACTGTAGCAAACTACTGCAAAATAATTGTATGATAGCTGTGAAACCAGTGTTTACTTCCCTGGGTGCTACACCAGAAAATACTATTTACTATACAGCATACTGCATAATTTGAGTAGATAAAGAATGATTTATTTTACAAAGAGCGAACAACTATGATGTTAATATGTGACAGAGATATGTTTTGTATTTTGTCTCTTTTCTGTACAGATATCACATACTCAATACTGTTTTGAACCATAAGTGTGCTTAGCATTCCTTCTGTAGCTATGAAGTCAAATATGCTGTGACTTGCACTGAAATACACGTTTACTGTACCTTGTATACCGTAAGCCCTGACCTTATCTTTACATCCTGTACTTACATTTGGATGCCCATGCCAGCCTCATATCTACAGCACAAAAACAGCAAATCCCTGGAATATTCTTCTTCTTTACACTGTAAGATTATTAGTACATTTCCAAAATACAATGCAATACTTGACTTTAAGTTTGCCAGGTATAAATGTGCTTACTTTGTAGCTTTCAATGGAACACTTACAATTTGCAGAATATCCTTACTGCTGTCAAATCTGCAGCCTTGTGCTAACATTATCAGTTACATATTTTTTCAAGGATGTCCAGGGTACAAATACAAAATCTTTTTGCATGGACATGCTTAGTTGTGAATGGCGGTTGGAGTTCTTACAAGGCTTAGTTGGTACATAATTATCCCATTTACATCATACAAGATGACTACTGTGAATGAAATATATTAATATATTAAATATATTCTCTTATTTAAAGGCATATTTGAAAACCAATGTACAACAAAGCAGGAGGAATAAACTGGCTGCATTTTGGTAAATAATATCCTCTGACTAAACTTAAAACTCTGAAACATGAGCCACCAACAACTAGTGGAAGCTAAACATTATGACCTTAAAACATGTTGATACAATCAATCAATTTCAGTTAAATTTATAGCCGTATGCTACATCAAGTTGAAAAACTTAAAACTGATCAATGCAGCATCGTCACAGTATTTGGTAGCTTCCCCTTTTTGGATGAGGATTAGGAAGCGCTGTAAAGCAATGTGCTCAACCTAGTAACAAAATCCAACTTGTTTTGTCGTATCTTACCTTTATAAGCGCTACATGTAGCATTTTTCAACAAGAATATATTGCTGTCAAATTGTAATACCTCTGTATAATGGTCATCATCAAATGAAAACCTATTCACATCTTTAGCAGGTGATTTTTGCTATGTTTAGCACTCCTTTCACCATCTGTCATATGCATTGGAAGAACAGCCCTTTCTCCCAGTTTTGTGCTGTGAAGTAATTTCCTTTTGTGCCATAAAGTAACCAGCAGATTTTCTACCAAATCTCCCCCAGTGTTGTATACAGGATAGTAAGGAAATGCTTAAGGTGGACTGTTTTCAGTTAAGGAATGACAAAATTGGTTATTTACAGTGGCAGCGCATATCATCAATCTGTATCTCAGTGGTTAAATAAGCACCCACTAAATATGTCCAAGATTGGCACTTGTGAAAAATTATATTATATATTATATTTGCCAAAGCTAGAAATCTTCAAAGAAAAATATTATAAATCATCAGATGGAATTTTAAGTATTTGTATTGCAAGCTTGCATAATATTGTATATGCTTTGTTAGATTTATTAACATTTGCATGGTCACTTTTCTATAGTGCATATCATAGAATTTTTATCATAAATGTGCATTTATTTTGAATTTACATAAGTGTTAAACAGTATGTACTTTATTTAAAATATGTGATCCATAGTGAGAGTTAGATGACAATCTTTTCTATCTAAGTACTGTTGCCCTTCAGGTCGATACAACAGGCTGGTTTCCTTTACTCACTCACTCTGCATCATAATAAATGGAAATTTGTACATATTCTAACAAACAAGTAAAAACAGCAGACGTTTAACTCAAAAGCTCTCAAAAGAAAATATCTATTTTTGAAGTAACCCAGATAGATTGACTATTTTAAATATAGTTTTTTGCTTCACTTAAGTGGTTGTATTGGACGCTTGGCAGCTTTGTCATTAATAGGTCTACACTGTTGTACCAAACTAATATTTTTTGCATCTTTACTTGCAAACACCATAAGGTCACAGACCTACTTGCATATGTCTACCACAGCTCAGTAAAAAGTGATTAGTATCTTTCGAATGAATACCCTCTCACAAAGGATCTTTTTCCAGTGTAATGCTAGAAGGATAATAGTAATCTGAATTCCATATAATACCTCAAAGGACAAGATTTCTCGTATCTCGTAACTGTCAATAAATCCTGTGATAATACCAAAACCAACATTACATTAGTCTTTCGATACTTCATGGCTTCCTTACCTTTAAAAAAGCTCACAAAAATAAAAATATATGTTCTAATTGCTGTAATTTGTAGTAACTGTCACTCAAGCATCGGATAACAATTCATTTACTGTAGGATATTTGGGGCTAAATACTACTTACTAAAAGTAATTATTTTGAGCTGTAGGACAATTTTATTGTGAAATTCAGTCAAAACCAACTAAAGTGTGTGAGGACATGCTTATTAAGAAAAATGTTAACCTCTGCTACATTTTGGCTTAATGACAACAGTGGAGCTTTATGACACAGATGAATAATATGTGGGCTTTTGAATGACACAGTTTTAATTAATCACATTCATTCATTTGACTGTACTTGGGATTCATTAAGTAAAATACCATTAAAATGTATTGTACTTTCTAATGCTGCAACCTAACTAACACAATTGAATGTGGATGACTATATTGACAGTTTTTAGCTATAGGGTTAATAATATGTACAAACCTACACCTAAATACAGGAAACATGCTATTGCACTTAACTTGTACAAGAGCTCATTTTCAATCCCAGTATACATACATAACTATTATTTGAGAATGCCATTTCTTGACAGCCTTTTTACAGAAAAAATATCAAAGAAGGCTGTATTTCTACCCTTTATATACATTACATTATATATGTTGAAACCAGCCTGTATGACATTACCTAATCATAACCATTAGCCTACTACAAGATTAATTTAGCCTATATGGTGTGAGGGTACAAAATTCTACTTTTATTCTTTAGATTAAAGCCTTAACATTTCCCCTAATTTCTTTCATATGACATAGGAATAACAGAATTCTCCAAACCACTCACCCACCCAGAGTAACATATCTAAAATCTAAAATATATTGGATATAAAGAAAAAACTATGTGAATATTTCTATGGAATTATTTTAAATGACTTGTCTGATTTCGAGTCTGTATCAACGTGGAGTGTAACATGACACATGGTAAGAAATGTAGATCCAGTGGGTAAAACTGTGAATGGATGCTCTCTGCATGTGTAGCCTCTTGTGTTGTCCCTGGATGAATAATAAATGTTTTCTGATACTGTGATCAGCTGTATGAATTTTATGCAGCAAGAAAAACCTATGAAATAGCAAAGTAGCATTCACACTAGTATTCAGAGCACGTTGATCAGGGTAGGTGAGTTGTCTAAGTGATTGGAATAAACGTTTGCTATTGAAACCAGCCGATGTGTGTCCTCTTATCCATTTTGCCATCACCATTTAAGACTGACATAACTCTTGTCTTAAAACGCCGAACATTTTACTCGAGGCTTGCAGATTCTTACACTGCAATATCTATACATGGACGTGTAATTAAGTGACCAAGTTCAAGTCATGTTCAAAATCTGAACAGTGAAATGTAAAAGTATTAACAAATTACTTGTTTAAAAAATAGGGGATGTTCTTAATTCTAATAATTAAAAACATCCCAACAATAATAATTGTTCTTAATTATTAGGATGCCCCTTGCTGAATTGAAGATTTAAGGGATAAAATGGACCACACTTAAGGCGCTACAAGTTACACTCACTCATTCACACAGCACTTGCATTTAAAGGTCCAGTGTGTAAGATTTAAGTGAAAGGGAACTTTTGGCAGAAATTTAATGTAGAATAATCCTCATGATGTTTTCAGTTGTTCATTTCATCTAAATTGTATGAATTGTAGTTTTCCTTACCCCAGAAAAGGTTCTTTATATTTAAATACTTTATATTTACATCGAGGGGATGTTGTTTTTAGGACAACTGAAGCCACCACAGGTTCTTTTTCGTGTTTGGATGGGAAGGGGGAGGTGAGGGGTGTCCAGCTGCAACTGGCAATTTCTACACTAGATATCACAAAATTCTACACACTGTACCTTTAAGCTGCTTCAGACATGCTCTACAAGGATACTTCAACAAGCACACTGGAGGAGCTGAGGATTGAGCCAACCATCTTCTGACCCATAAGCAACCTGCTTCATCTCCTGTGGTTGGGCACGCTGTTTTCATCCAGGTTTTGTAGGAAATGCTACGAAAAGTTAAGTAATTAAATTTAAAAAAACATTCATTTTATGGGAAATTAAATATTGTCATCATTTAAATGTGTTTTTGATCAAATTTGAAGCAGAAAATGTGCTTTTTATTTACTTTCAGAAAGTGTATGATCTTTAGCTTGTTAGTTTTTCCAAAACTTTTAGTGGATTTCTATTGCTGTTGTGGTTGTTGCTATGGACTTTTCCCTCGCTGTCACCAGAGTAAGATGACCACAGAATAGCTAAGAGGATTAGTTCACTGTGTAGATATAACAGATGCAATTTAGGCTACTGAAACACAAGGGTTCATATCACTATGAAACATTATTGTGTTTCTTTAAATGAAATTAGTTATAGTCATGTAGGGGTTTGTTAACCTAAGACATTGTGCAGATTTGTATTGCATTTTAGTGCTGTCCGACAGAGAGCTTCACAGACCCGCTAATACTCAATAAAACGCCCTGTTTTATGTGAAGGTGTAAAGGAGTGTTATCTATTTGCAGATGTTAATGCACAATCTATGTTTGAAAGGCTAGCTTTTTGCCAAATGTGGCCATGGAGGGGGCTGTGTCAATCACAACATTAAGATGCACATAAAATGTTGAATTAGGGCTGTCGAAATTAGCGCGTTGATGGGATGATTAATTCGTGGAATCAACGTATTAATCTTTTTAACGCAAGTGCAGAATGACCCACTCCATATACCCATAACCGACCCCACTCACTCGTTTAGAGTGACACACACAGTGAGAACAGCAGAGGAGTGTTCACATGAAGTCGGTCAGTGACCGAGAACAGTGGAAACAGTGAAACACAGAGTTTCTCTGGTCACAGGTGCTTCATGATCAGAGCTGAAGCTTTTCATCAGAAAATTAACTAAATAACTTCATTAATTAAATAACTTCAGATTTTTTGGGGCTCTATAATGTAGTTCGCACACATTCTCAGGCTTATTACGGCTTCTTACATTGTGTTAGTGGAACGGCTTGAGCCTCAAATGAAAGTTGAAGCTAATTCAAGCTGCGCCTTTTCACAGGTCATCCACGTTGATGGAATGTCTGCTACACTTAAATTACAAGAGGAAAAATATATTCTGTCACAGAAAATACGATCTGCTTACAACTGAAATAACATATCATAAGCCCAAATGCTGACATGATCATTTTACTTCCATTCAAGATAATGCAATTTTAATTCATGCATTCTCTCCAAACCAGAAAAAAGAATTATGTTCTCTGGCTTATCACAACACCACATCTGACTCCCAAGAAACTCAAAACCTTCATGCAATGCCAACTAAAATTTCCCTCAGATTCGATCTAAACATAACTCTTAACCTTAAACCATACTTCCAATAGCACAGAATTGATGACTTCTTCAACAAATGAATCTGGCCCATCTTTGTCAAACTGAAACAGTACAAAATTATTGAAATCATAAAAAGCAGGGCGAAATTACTTAAAGGACCATCATTTGAAAGAAAGAATGACAGTAGGTACCAAGGCCAGAAAGTACCCTTCTGAATCCACATTTAAAATCACTAGATCCTCATTTATCATACCTGAAGTAAAGTAAAGTGAAGTAAAGTGAAAAATGCCCTCAGATACGCATCCATTCTGACCTATACTCAATCCTTCAACCAAGATTCATGGAAATAGGTTAAGTTGTTTTTGTATAGTCTTGCTAAATAAACAAGCAGAGAAACCATTGATCAAAACTTTGTCTCCTTGGCAGAAGAATATGTATATATGTAAATATATATATATGCATGCAAACACATATACAAAGAACAATGATAAACTCACCATGCACACACACTGGTCTCCAACCCTATACACCCCAAGAAAAAACTAATACCATTATTTTGTTATTCAGTTTTCTATGCAACCCATCATTTTAGTTTCAGGGGATGTTCGTGTCATTTGCTAACAAGCAAAATGAATAAAAGTCATAAATCATCAACTCACACAGAAAGCAGACATATGCCTATTACAAGAAACTGGCCTAAATAATTCACAACACATTACTTAGCTCTATTCAGCCAACTGATGATGGACTGTATTTATATGAAGCTTTTCCAGTTTGATCGACCACTGAAAGTTGCATTCAGCCATTCACATAGACAATGATACTTGGATTTTTCTATGACGCACGATTTATATTTCAGTAACTTCTGGTAGGTAGAATTTTCCTGGTGGTCATGAGGTGTATGTGAAGGATAAGAGAGCACTTGAATTTTGCGCGACAATAGTCACGTGATCGAAAACAAGTTTTATGTTCTATTCAATGAAGCTTTATTGGCAGACATATATTAACATGACATAACATTGTTAACAAACAAATAAATAAACAAACAGACTAATAATAATATAATTCATCATCATACTGTCGACGGTGGATTCCAAATTACTCAGAAAGAGCCAGCCATGGTCCATGGACCATATGAGCACTCATGACAGACTGACCTGGACTCCTGCAGCAGAAGTGGCAGTTGAAGATTTAAAAGGTGCATTAAATCACTTGGTTTGCCTAGACCTGATTTACCATTCACACAGTTTGTTGATCAAAAAGGAAGCTTTATGACATCTGTGCTTTGTTGATCTCATGGAGGCAAATTGTGACAAGCTGCATATTTTTCCACCGTTATTCCGATCTCACACTCATGGTTCCCCATGCTTTTCCCCCACAGATTATTCATTATTATTTATTGTCTGCACAACAATTGCTAAGAAATCACACAACACTTGCAAATGCCTAACATCATGGTGAAAAGATGTAATGTGCTTGATCCAGCTACATAACTTCCGACTGCAGATGACGGAGAACCACATTACTGCACTGAGGTTTTACAAGAGACGTGTACACCAATACCTGGCACCCCATTGAAAAAGGCTGACCTTGAGTTGTTTGTTGATGGTTCAGCTGCAGTTGTAACTCTACATGAGACTTTGATGTGTGGGCGACTCCCCTCACATCCCTTCTGCAGAGGCTGCTGACTTAGCAGCCCTCACAGAAGCATGCAAGTTAGCTAAGAACAAATGACTTAACATTTACACTGACTCCAGATATGCATTCGGTGGTGTTCATGAATTTGGTGCACTCCTCACTTCATCTGGTAAACCTAATGCTCACCATGTTCTTGTTTCAGCACTGCTGGACCCCATTTTGCTGCCCAAGTCTAAAATGTGAAGCTCATTCATCTCTCTCTGACCCCATTTCTACAGGAAATGCTGCAGCTGACCTGGCTGCCAAGCAGGCAGCCTCCTCCGCAACTTAATTCCTTCCCACAGAAATGCTGTCTGATTCAACTCCTGTCACCCCATGTGCTGACCCCAAAGCAGTACAATCACTGGCAAAAGCAGATGCCCTGTGGTCACATTCAGGTGCTGAATTTATCAATGGAGTTTGGATTGGCCCTAATGCTAAACCATGTTTGCCACACGTTCTCTTCCCCGGTGATGGTAAGTTATCGCTTGGAAGAGAAAAAGGGGGAATGTGCACAGCTGTAAACAGCTGCTAGCACACCATTCAGGTGTTTTCAGTGTCTCAGTGTTTTTGCAAACAATTTGGCATTTGTTCTGCAAATATTTCTGCTGGTGCAATTCAAATTGCAAAAACAAGGTCACCCCAACCAAATAAACCATTTGAGCATCGTATGATGGATTTTATTGAATTAACTCCGTCAGAAGGAAATACAGATTGCCTGGTGATTGTTTGCATGTTCAGCAAGTGGGTTGAAGCCTTTTCTACCTCAAAGCAGGACGCAGGAACGGTTGCAAAGATCCTATTGAGAGAAATCTTTCCCACATTTTAATTACAGAATTGAATTCCCAGTCCGAGTTCGGACATAGTAAATATAGTAAAGAAAAACAAACACTGCAGCTTTATATGTAGAGAGGGGCCGTTAATAAATATTACAATCTGGCTGTGTCACTGTACAACCCAAGTAGGCCTTACACAACTTATACCACACACACCATGAGCAAAGTAAAGCAACGGAACCACATTGAAGTTCAGCATCGATGTCATCTAACTACGACAGGGAGTAACAAAGCATCACCTGCGGGCAGCACTTCGTCATCAGAAACTTCTCCACCAGCAGGTAATTGAAACAGTCCTCGGTTGGATTGCTGGTCAAAAGGATGTGAAAATACAAAGAGTAAGATGTATCAGGTCAACAATCATAAAGTGATTAGCAGGAACAAAGAGGGAAACATTTTTTGTCAGTGTTAGTACTGTACAGGATAATAGTAATAATATTAAAATGTTGAACTATATATATTTAATCTCATCAATGTATAGGATCTATACTGACCTGGAATCAACCTGTTCAGGTGTAAGTGGAAGGACTCAAACGATGTGGACCCTTGAGCACACCTGTAATTCGGCAGAACAATGCCCTCTTTGGTGACGGTGCCAGTCTGGGTATCGAGAAGCACACCTGGTTCATCCCGGATGCACTCCACATGCCTCCTCTGGACATGCCACATGTGCTGCATCCTCTCCTGGTCCAACAGGGGGGACACCAAGAAGGTCTCGGCCCTTTACCCTCATCAGCTCATTGAGAAGGCATTCAATCATGATGATTGTCTGCTGCTCTTGTCTGCCTTCTGCAGTGCTGGGCCAGTTTGTACATGGTAATCTGTTGGTCCACCAATTTCTCTGTGATGCCAGGGACACCTTCCTGTACCAGCTGTGCCCTCTTGGCTCGCTGCAGCAAGGCAACATATTTGCTGAACTAGTTCAAATTTCAGCTCGTACAGATCCAAATTAACTAGTTCCCATTCATAGTTCATCTTTTAAAATGTTGAACTTAGTTCACAGTTCCAAAAATGAACTAGTTCAGGTTTCATTCATTCATTCATTTGTTCCGTGCGAGCATCGACTCTTGTTGTACTGAGCGCACACAAAATGCTTTCTCATTTTTCATGATTTTTAAATGCAGCCTCATAAACTCTGGAGCGAATGAAACAAACACTGAGTAGACTTCATGTACTGATCAGGTCCTAATAATTTGTGATGAGTGTGTATTAGTTAAAGTGAGTACAGGTCAGCAGGAGTCTGGAGGGAGGACACAGGAAACTCCAGCACGGTACAAACCAACCTTCTGATCATTGTGCAGCAGTGGGTCTTAGGAGAAACTCTGTGTTTTTCTTGCCACTGTTATTTAATAAAGTAACTTACCCGCTGGTTCATGTTAACCGTCTCTACTCCTGTCATCTCACTGTGAGTGTGTTGCTCTGTGTGTGTAAACTCTAGTAGTAGATGCGTCGGTACCGCCAACACCAGCCGTGCTGGGCCGTGTCTATGGAAATGTCATGTGGCGAGCTGTAAAACAGTTGAGCGTGAGCGCCGTTCACACGGGAGTTCACATTCACATTCATCAGTTGTAAACTGATTCATTCAGAACGCCGTTCATTGAACATATTCGTATTCACACAACACATTACTTTATTACTGTAGACCAATCCTGCTATTGTTTGAGCGATTGCACCTTTTATACAGCAGCCATTTTGATATGGATTATGGATTGATTGGAGTAACAATGAGTAAACACAGGGGTTAGCAATGATACTTAATGAGGCTCTGTTCCATTCAGGAACAGTCAGGGTGTGGGCTCACTGGAAAGGCTCCAATACACTTAATGCAACTGTACTTTGGTTAGTAACATTGAAAACACCTGTGTTTAGACTTTTTCATGTGAAAATGCCTCCTGTGAAAAAGGTCGATTGAGTAACCAGTACATCACTGTAACAATCTACAAATGGACTTTGGCTATCCTGGAGAAAAAAATATATAATATAAAAAGTTTATTTAAAGGAGGTCAATAAGTTGTGTTCGTGAGCAACTCACTTCAGGATAATCAGAATAAGAGAACCCTCTTGGATACTGACACTTCAGATATGTAGAATCATTCGAATGTAAAAAAAATTGATTTTGATTTTGGCCAGCATGTGCATTTGTTTTGGAAGAAGGAAAAAAATGAAAAAAAGCCAGTTAAATAATTTAAAACTATCCTCCTAACCTACAAGGCCCTTAATAATATGGCACCCTCATACCTTTAAAGATCTCATAGTACAATATCACCCCAATAGAGCACTTTGCTCCCAGAATTCAGACTTACTTGTTGTCCCTAAAGTATCGAAAAGTAGAGTAAGAGCTTTCAGCTATCAGGCTCCTCTCCTTTGGAATCATCTCCCAGTTTCAGTTCGGGAGGCAGACACCCTCTCTAAGAATAGGCTTAGAGCATTCTTTTTTGATAAAGCTTAATGTTAGAGCTGGTCCAGGCTTGTCTTAGATCTGCTCTTCGTTATGCTGATATAGGTTTAGAATTTCAAGAGACACATGACACATGGAGCTTCTCTTTCCTCTTCTTCCTCCTCATCACATCAAATAACTTATTGTCACATCAATGCATGTTACTGACTTGACTTCTTCCCCGGAGTCTCTGTGCCTAATTGCTCGCAGATCCAGTGCCACGACTTACGGCCACATCGTGGATTATGATGGTGGACATCGCCAATCAGAGATCGTGATCATAATGGCAGATCCTGTATCGTGCTGGAATCTGATCATAGTGGTGGACCATGATTAAGGTGGCTGCTGATGGTGGATCCTGATGCAGTGGATCATGATGGTTTATCCTGATAGTGGTGGCAGCTGATGGTGGACTCAATTCATTCACCTTCCATCATACTACAAACTATTTTCTCTAACCAAGGCTGTAATTACTCTACTATTTCTCTGACGTTCTCCATTACGCGTGGCATCTATTGCACTTCTGTCCATCCTGGGAGAGTGGTCCCTCACATGTGGCTCTCTCTGAGGTTTCTATGTAACTTTTTTCCTCTGTTAAAAGGGTTTTTTGGTAGTTTTCAAGGGCAAAGGATGTCACTTTGCCACATCCAGGTAAATGGTAAATGGTTTGTATTTATATAGAGCTTTTCTTTTCTTGATGACATTGTTTTGCTAGTGGGATGGTAAAGCCGGTGGTCTCTGGGGTACATAAGATCTCTGGGGGATAAAAGAAGTGTTGAGACAGAACCTCATGCCAGTGGAAATGTCAACACAAATCATAAATCCCTGTGCAGTAGGTGGCGGTAAAGCCCCATAAGATGGATGCCAACCACCGTTAAATGAGAAGAAGAAGACTACTGTAAATTTTTGCATCATACCCATAGACTGTATATGAGATCTGATCTCACAGGTAATCCGACCTGATCACGAACATTAAGAATAGTTTGTAGAAACAGCCAGTTTTCTTCCTGATTGTCTTATTTGTAGGTCATAAACACACAGCAATATTAAAATGAGTCAGTTTCATAACTAATTAATAACTCTTTGTAGGGGCTTTAATATAGTATCAATGAGAAGTGTAAAAAATATTGGTTCATTGCAAAACTGAAGCGACTCTGAGCACATCAGCTCAGAAGACAAGGGACGTATTTGCATTCGCACTGCAAAGGAAGGTGTCTACATTCGTCCTGGACCACCTCCGAATGTAGCGGTCAGATCTGAAGATGCATTGAGGATGCATTAGAGTGCATTCACACATGTAGCTCACATTGTGCTGTCAGATCATTAAGGACAGATGTTAATACAAGGTCTGAAGGGCGTCTATATGTGTCCTGGTCCCATTCAGGTAATGAGTACTGTCACATTCATAGAAAAGGTTGACTTTTTCCACCTTTGTCTTCAACAATGTTCTGAATCAATTGAAATATGGTAGTTAGATTTATGGAACATATAAATAACGTAAAGCAGTAGCATTCTGAGAGGCGTAGCAGGTTGGTCTCAAATCATCCACTCATGTCAGATTTACAGTAAATAATGCAAGTTGCTGTAATCAATAATTTAAAAATACACGCTGAAAATGCTTAAGCTGTGTCATTCAAAATGATGGGGAACAAATTATTGAAAAGGTGGATTGCGCTATGTCCTACATTACGTTTGCAGACACTGCTGTGGGTGGGGAACAGAGGACAAATACAACATACAGATTTTTCATTCATTGTGAGATTTGGTTTACTTGAGGTCAGCAGTTCATACTGTGAAATAAAGCTGTAAATGTGTTGCATATTTCTGATATCACTGAGCTAAATAAGAGTCATCGTTAAGATTTTTTAATTGACCAAAAAATGTCAAACTGAAAAAAGATACAACTGTCGTCATCGCTTTTTCCAGTGGCTCACATTATCAGTTTGTTCAACGTTGGACCAAAAAGCAGCAGTGCTCTTGAAGAGCAGATGAGAACAACATTTACTGTACAATTGCCTATGAGAAAAAAAGATTATGATTTGAATATATAAATATAATTTCATTATAGGCAATATGGTGAGCAGTGCTCTTTGGAGACCTAGAAAATGGGAGTCATCTTTAGTGTGGGTGTTGAATGAACTAACCCTAACCCTAACCCTTTTTATGAATTCCGAATTGGAATGCCGAAGTGTCCTTGGGCAAGATACTGAACCCCTAAATTGTCCCTTCTCATAGAGAAAGTGCTGCCTATATAGATGCGCTGTAGGAATGTGTGTGTGAATGTAAAACTGTACTGTAAAGCACTTTGAGTGGTCATATAAAGTGTTATATAAATACAGACTATTCACCATTGTATTCATTGACAAAACAACAATTTTCTATTACCTATATAATATTCTTATGTCAGTGCATATGATGAGATGTACCAAAATGTTGGACTTTGTTTCAATGGGTTTAAACACCTTTCTCAAACTCTAGAGCGAATCAAACACACAAAGAAAACATTATAGATGGGGGTGTCCTTATAACCTCTGATCAATGTCGGTGTTTATTGTTAACGTGTAAAATGAACGCAGATTAGCAGGGCAGTGAGGAGGGAGGACATGCGGCAGGAAAATACGGGGCAGTGCAAGGTGCCCGGGTCGACATAGCAAAATGAAGCTAGCAGAGAGCCGACAATTCATGCATTGGGGAAAGTATTGAATGGATTAACTGACATGAGCGAGATTAAGTCAGTTTGAGGTTATTAATATCAGTTTTGATAAATTTCCGGGTAAGTGTTAATACATCAGAGTGGACAAAAGTATTTAAGTAATAGTAATAAACGAATTATATGATAACTAGAGAAAAGTGTGTGTGTGGAGTGGGGGGCAAATAGTCCGCTTGCTATATGATGTTCGGTCATCTTAAAACCCAGCAGAGAGAAATTATATGACAGTGAGGGCTCAGCCGGTTCCAGCCCATGATATTTGCAGATCTGTTACTCTGACCTCTCACTCTGTGAGTCTTTCAAAAAGCAGTCACCTAAATGAGTGGCGTTGTTTTTTTACTCACTGCAGACCTCATAAATGCTTGATCAGTCATGTCACAGAACCAGACAGCACTGTGAGTCAACAAACAAGAGAGCCTGGAAACAAATAGTCGCTCTCATTCATTCCCTTTTCATTCTCTGTTTTAATTAGCCCTTCTTTTCCTCCTCTCTATCCATCTCTATTTTTCTTCCTTAGTGTTGCCATAGCAACAGAGTCCCCATCTCAGTGTATATTGTCTCCAAAATGAAAACCCAAAAGCTATGCCTTGAGCTGAGAGCACTTAACGATGTGATGATTCTCACTTCAACTGACCAAACAGGGACAATTGTTACAGAAAATGCAGAATACAAATATAATTGAGACATGAAATTGTCCAATGCAAATGTCAAACCACTCCCCTTTAGCTATTAATGTTGTGGTGAATTAAAACTAAAGGATGAGTGCTAATTAGTTATCATAACATTGGCATTAAAAGAATCAAGGAAACCCTTGTTTGATTTTCAGAAAATAATCCAATTCTGCATATTAATTCTTGGCCATATTAAGAATGAATGGAGAGGAAATTCTCTCCCCTTCCTGTCCTGTGGGTTTTACTTTACAGCTGTTGGCCTTGTCCTACTTTTGCTGACTGAAATGTTCAAAGAGGAAGAGAAGCTCTGAAAACACCAGAGATCCCCACACGTAGTCAGAGTCCTGTCTCAAAGATGTCTTATTTCTGTCTTGAACAAATCATCCGTCTCTTACTCATCTGCTTTTATCAGGTTTTTCACTCCCTTTGGCATCGTCAGTTTTATACATGCTACGCCAATAAGCCAATACAACTAAACACTAAACATGCAAATCTATGCCTGGTGTATAGATCTTAATGTGGGACACTTGACCCTGTTGGCAGCTCTTATCACCACAATCTCTCTGGACATCTTTGTCTGTGTCTTCTACATGTATGACATCACATTTTCATTTGTTTTATATTTAATTTTTGCATCTGTCGCGTGTTAGAGGCATCGTCAACCTTCCATTCGCTCGCGGTCAGACAGATAAAGTCAGCATAAGCTACCGAGCGTCTCATTCGGACATCTGTGTTCACACGTGCACCTCCTCCAGTGAAAATAGAGCCTCAGTAGTAGAACACAGAGGCAGAGACACACGATACGTTTAATACAAGGATTTAATAAACAATTGTTATCGAAATGTGCTGTGCAAGCAAAGTGGATCCAGGAGTAGTGTGGCTAATGAGTGTGTGTGTGTGTGTGTGTGTGTGTGTGTGTGTGTGTGTGTGTGTGTGTGTGTGTGCGTGTGCGTGTGTGTGTGTGGCAGAGGTATAAGAAAATCCGTAGCTAATGGTAAATAAAGGTTAGTGTTTACCCAGCCAGGCACAGAAAAACAAGCCAGTTGTTATATTAATAGATGAGTGAGTGCATTGACAACATTAAAATGAGTGCGTAGGGGAATTTGCAGGAAGAGGAGGCCGTGCCCAGTCAGCACACACACTGTCAGTATATAAAACACAGTGGGGACAGAGCACTACACACAGAGGGGCCAATGACTCAAGTACAGACCAAATGTGCACAAAATACCAACAAGAAATGACACTCTCTAAAGGACTGGAATCACCACATCCATGGCAGAATATAACATGTAGGGCGTTGTTATTAATTACATTTTTTAAATCTCTCTTAGTTGGTGAGACTACTCTCTTATGGTGTCTCCATGTGTGCTTTGCTTCCTACATTTTAAGTGTGAGATTAGTAATGGGTGGAGTTTATTTGGCAGCTGAACAGTTCGGCTCTTCCTCAGCTTGTGTAATGGGTCCTAAGAGGGAGGCTGTAAAAATATAATACGCTTAGTTTCCTTCATAACAGTAGATGAAGAAGAACCTGGGGATATATTACATGTTATTTGAATACTTTTTATTTCTCCCAATTGCCATTTAGGCAATTTGTTTTGATTGTACATTCTGTTTTTTTGTTGTGGAATGTGTTGATGTTAGAAAGACGAAGAGAGTGGAGAATTACCTCTGGTGGTGCTCTGTCCTGATTTTTTAATGCTCAAGAGCTCATATTCTTTGCTCAACATCTACCTACTACTTCAACAAACGTCTGCCTGCCTGTCTGCATGTGGAAGACATATCTATCTGTTCATCTTATCAACTTCACGTTTGTCATGTGTATTGTTAATTGCATGAGAAGGTGCACTGCTAAACTCTGTGTGATATGTTCATATGGTTCAGTATTGATTCAAATTGATGAAACAGGCGAGCAGCGCTTTGTGGCAGGCAGTGTGTGTGTGTTTGTGCAACTGGGTCAAAATGCGGGTCTGACAGATCATTTTGCATGTGAATTAAGGAGTCAAAGTTTGCTAGCATCACCTCTCTGTCATCTTTCACAAGAGGTAGTTTTCTCTACACAGTGTCAATCATCCATGACCACAGGTTATATTATTAATTATGATATTATTTTCAGATGGACCACCAGAACGCTGATAAGAGGGAGAGCATCTAGCAATTCAGATCATAATCACCTGTTGTATTTCATGGTATAAGCTGGCATCTTTTGAACGGCAGTCTATGGAGCCAGAGCTTTCTTGGAGTCAAATTGAGCCAGCCCCTGCTGGATCTCCGCGGTATTTAATTTTTAAAGCACTTCCCCATAGGCCTCATCTTTTGGAGCCAGACGCTACGTCCCCTTTTTATATAAGTCTATGGTTTTACCACAGGCAAAGCAAACCGGCCATTCTAAACAGGCAGGTCTTCTTAACTAATTAGCCCCTCCTCAGGGTTTGGGAGCATTTTTGGGGGGAGTAATCAACCCACAACGGGCCTGCCCCCTCCTACATGGGCAAGGGGGTGAACCAGAAACTACACAGACATCAGTCGAAGAAACTAACAAACAAAGGGAAAAAAAGGAGACCCAGGTGATCTCCCCTTGGTGTCGGTGTCCAGGGTGGACATGCACCAGCACTCCCATTGACGTCACCATTACTTTTGGTGGTAGTTGTATCAGCATCGTTTTAAACATTTTTTCAGCAATGTTAGCATTGATCAGCAGCTCAATTGAGGTTACAGGATTGGTGTTGTGTGTTTTGTTGTTTTCGTTGAGTCTGGCTTCAGTTTGTTTGCTCCAACACTGCACCCACCCAATACATTATTATCACCAGCCGCCAATGCTCATTCCTACATTAATTTATTCTTTCATTAATTTGTGTTGTCCAAAAGTGGAGTGTACACACACATACACACATATTTGCAATCCTGTCTATGTTTGTTGACAAAAAATGTTCCCTAGCCCTATTGGAATTTCCCTCCGAAGATTAATAAAGTATTTCTGATTCTGATTACCCTTTACTTAACAATCACAGCTTGCCTAACCCCAACCCTTATCCTAACTCTAAAACGAACATGGCTTTTATAAGGAATTATTTTTTTAAAGTTTGTTTTTTGTGCCTGTGCCTTGTTTAACTCTCACTCAGAGAGTTCAATTTGAGCCCAAACCTGACCTAAACCTAATTCTAATCCTAACCCTAAAACCAAGTCTCAACTATTAACCATTAAACAACCTTTTGACGGCAGAAAGCGAGGGTCGGCCAAAATGTCTTTCTCAAAACTCTGTGAGGTCCAAGTGGTCTCACAAAGATAGAAGTAGAAGCACATACAATGGGAACCATGTGGTTTCAGCTTTGGTGATGTCCTTATTTTCCAGAGGAATATAGCCTTAGAGGAACTCAGAGAACATACTGAATATTCAGAGTTTGCTCTGCATGCTTCACTGGCCTTCCATGACAGCAGTGACATTCCAGTATTCAGTATTCATAACTGAAGTAGGATATCTTCAAATCCTGGCCACATTTCAAAAAGCTAACATTTCTTCTAGTTTACAGTCTTCAGAGTTGTGCTTGACCAATAGAAAAGCTGATTGAGGGATATAACCTTTAGTGTTCAGAGGGACTATGCAAAGAGAGGCTGGATTTATTTTGATCAATGCCAACATTTAAACCGTACAGTATAATGGTGTGATTTCATGGAAATCTGACAGAAAGACTCTTAGTTTGAAAGCCATTTGGTCCTTTATGTGGTGCTTCAGAGTCTTAGAGTACAAATGTGTTCAAAACCTTGTTAGTGCTCTCTTCCAATAAGATGTAGAGGTTTCTTGTAAACAAGCTGAGCTATGAAATATCCCCTGCAGCCCCCAAGAGGTCTTCTTGCAGCATAATGTAAAAGCCATGCAAAACAATACCAATCAGCATAATGAAGAAAACACTGGGCATTTTTGCAACTTGGCAACACAGCTGCATTTTGATAATTGTAAAGTAGATATCAAGCATCGTCAGGCTTTTTGCAACCAGGTTAGCCAACTAAACCCTTTTGTACTTGACAAAGCTTTACCAGAGATCACAATTCTTGCTTACCATGGTAACCCATGCTGCAGGAGCAGATTACTAAAAGAATATTAGATCCAAACATGTCAACAGCCCAAGTACTGATCATTCAGAACTCTGACTGGAAACATACAGTCATAGGCATGTAGGTTAAAAGTATTGGGTCTATGATAAACGGTTAGAGTAAACCAAATAAATCAATTTGTTCTCATATGTTCTCTTTATGTTTAAGTGTGTCTCTCATTTCTTGCACTGCTGCTGCTACACTTGGCTACTTGTGACTCTTTTGTGACTGTCCCTGAGATTTGGTGGGTTTTTTCCAGTAAAATTTGTTTTTTGGTTGTTTTTCCTCACTCAAGTCAGGTTTAAGGTCAGAGGATGTCACACCTTATATAGATTGTTAAACCCTATGAGACAAATTGTGATTTGTCATTATGGGATGTGCGAATTCAATTTGTTTGATTGATTCCAATACTGAGGTTCGGTGACACAAGGTGACATGAGGGAAATGTTAATCAGCTTAGAAAACTATAAATGCAACAAATGTGATCAGCTGATCTCCCGTCTTCATGACCCTTGCATTTCTATGAACCTTTCCAGGTACTGCCTATAGCAAGATCTCAAAAATATAGCCAACATTTTAACCAGATGTCAAGCAAGCAAATGTGTAGCTGCTCTTTTTGAGACAATATACTAGCATCAATGATACTACTGCAGAAGCAGATTTAACAGACCTTTCTTCATCCATTGCTGCCATCTTGGTTGTTACCTGTATCAGGATATCTGAATGGAGGAAATGCCAAACCCATCTGCTAGGGTAAACATGAACTTGTTTTGGTTTCAGACTATTTTAATAATTAAATTATTTTTTCTGTTAAACTGAGGAATTGTATGTCTTGTTTTTTCACTGTTAATCCTTATTTACTGTATACGTTGATTCTCAGTCTGTTTCCACTGCAATTTCTCATATTTTGTCTTGACTGACACACAAGCTTTTCCCCCAGACAGGTTAAAAACTCTTTTACAATATTTTGAGATCGTTTCCACTCAGGTCTCTTGCATGTGCAAAAGTAAAAGTGCATGTGTAACATGTACATCGAAGCCTACATATTTTGCCTCCCTCATGTGATTGGACCTAGTACCCTAACCTATAGGTGAATCCTCAGAATTCCTTGTAAAGTTCCTTTACTGAGCCTGTCTTGGCTGTGGGTCCATATCTGGGTCCTCTTCCTTATTGACTCTCATACATATATAATGGTCGGCTGTGGCTCAGGGGTTAGAGAGGTCAGTGGTTCTATCCCAGCTGCACATAGATGCATTGTATGAATGTGTGTGTGAATGTAAAACTGCACTGTAAAGTGCTGTGAGTGGTCATCAAATCTAGAAAAGCATTATTTAAATACAGACCATTTATATCTCACATATCTGACTATAAGTCTCTTAGGACTTTGCAGCTAACTCAGAATGCTGCTGCACGTGTTCTAACAGGAACCAAGATCAGAGATCACATCTCTCCCATTTTGGCTTCTTTACATTGGCTACCGGTTAAATCCAGAATAAAATTTAAAATGATCCTAATGGGCATGAAAAGTTCACAGTTGCTTTTTTAATGTGTCTACAGGAGCTGGGACTGTCAGTAATAGTTTTGTCAGGAATTTGTTTTGTTTTCTGAGTAATTCTAATGGAGTGTGAGAAGCTTTTGTTCGGCTGGAGCCACATCTACCAAGCAAATGAAAGGTGTTGTTTTAGTTGTAGAACTGCTGGGTGAACCCATTAAGGTGTGAAGAGATCCATAGATCTGACACTACTGTCAGATAATATTCTCACTCACTGAATCACATTTTCACAAAACCACAAAATATTACAAACAAACCATAACCACTTTATACTGCTTAAGTTGTATAATACATTATCATACATCAGTAGAGAGTTGCAATGTTTTTTAGTAGTAAAAACAGTTGTTTACCTCGATGATGTGTTTGTGTGCTGGTTCTTACCAACAGCTCCACAAGCCTGTTGTCCAACAGCTCACTGTGACTTTATTTCCCCTGCAACCTTTAAAGCTGACCCACTCAAAAGTGTGTATAATTTATAGTGTTGTTCCTGTTTTATTGAGAACTAGCAGCAATGATGAACTTTCTGCGACTGTATGACAAAAATACATGCATCCTATTGGTGTTTCTCAGAAGCACAACAGGATCCAGTAGGACTTGTGTTTGTGTCCATTCAGTCAATATTCACCTTCCCTCCAGTCTGTGTCTGTCTGTTGTTTAAATGCTGTGCTGGTATTGTGTCCATCTGGGTTTCTCACAGCCTTTTCACTGAAACTAGTCGCCGGCTGCTGCTGACAGAAACAGATATCCAAAATAAAAGTGGCTAAAGAGGCAAAACATGTTGGTAGTTTTGTAATTCATCATTGGAAGTGAACTGTGAACTCTAATGCACCCACCTAACTGTGTCTCCAGGTGTCATCCATGAGTCAGCGTTATTTTACAGCACTATAGGAGTAGGCTACTTCATTTTATCCATTCTTAATATTAAACATATTGATGAGTAAAATGCTATTATGGAGACTGTCAGCACCAGTCCATTGGTCTCAAATAAATAAATAAATAAGTCTGTCTGTGTTCGTCATGTTATAGACCTGCAACTCCAGTGTTTTCTTACCCTCTTACACACTGCTCCATCTTCTTCCATAGTAGATTAAGCAGACACACACACAATAACCAGTCACTGAGGATGGGCGATGCTATAAATGGCAGAATCAATGGAGTGTGGTGATGGCCTTTTCCTCCTGACTGCTCTGTGTGCAGCTGTTAGTCTGAGCAGGATACTGATCTCAACTGACAGATCACACACTAAAGCCATCAGTAACATAGCTTGTATGCGCTCTTTAATCAGGGCCATAGGTCAGATAATGTGTGTCCGTGATTACGTTGAAGATCTTACATGTGGATGTGTGTTATATGCATAGTAGGATGGGAGGGAAATGTATCCCTCCTGCTGGGGTGTGTGATGAAATACATTTAAATGGATTTATTGCTGTGGTATAAAGGCTATATCATACACAATTTATTGTGTGAGTGTGTGTGTGCGTGTGTTCGGTGTGGATCATAAATCATTTGGGGCAAGAACAGAGCCTCTGGGGGCGATTAAAACAAATTGACAGCACACATTTGGTTAAGTTTCTATGCTGTAAGTTTTATTCAGTCCGAGTAAAATTGATTAACTGGAAGAAAGAACCAACGTGGACGACATCTGCCTTGACCGGTTGGTGACTGGAGAAAAATGGGGAAGAGAGGAGAGATGGATGGAAAAGACGAGAGAGAGAAAGATAATAGTAGATGCAAAGATGTTATTAATGATAGCAGCAACAATTTATATAATAATTATGATGATGATGATGACATTATTCTTGTCTTTCATGTTTATTTTCTTGTTAATTTTCTTCTTCCATGTTTCAGTCAACCCTACATGTCTCTACACTTGGCAAAGAAACGCAATATCTTCCAACTGCTTTTTACATGTCACTTACTGATGAAAATGTTACTTTTGTTTGTGTCCTGTTTCATGCAACGTGGCAATTTAATTAGTTTGTTTTATTGTCCCAAAAAAACAGGAATTCAGCTTCACAGCACTACACATTCACTCATACAAACCACATCCCAATCAAAGCACTTCATAGAGTTTGAGCTTTGATGTTTCAGTCTAGTTCAGATCAAAGCAAGAGGGATCAGAGCCAATTAACCTCTATATAAAGGAGAAACATTTCTCAGCAGAATCAGACTCTACGACCATTAGTAGATGACAGCTGCATGAGAATTTTCTCTTTGACAACTTCCCTAAACTGCCACAGACAACTGTCAGTAGACCAGCGCTTCACGGCAAAAAGACTTTAAAACAACTTTGTTACATTTGATCACCTGCGTTTACCCAACATGGCGAAGAATTGCTCTAGAGACAAAGTAAGTTTTGTTTTAAGCTGGAGAGACTTCAGGTTAACTGTACTTGAAGACACAATTATCTTTTATTTCTTTGTCTTACTTTACAGTAGTTTTACAGACTTTAAAAGCAGACATGTGTAAATGACTAAAATGTATTAATAATCTGTCTGAATATATCTGAAGTGAGGGCGGGACTGTGTTTTTACCTGTTCCATTTTTATTTGTGTCTTTCAGTCACTGAGTAAGCTGACTGCAGAAAACACTTCTCTGCAAAAGAAGGCTGCAATGTTTGAAGAGAGAGCTGACTTGTACGATAGTCTGAGTAGGAAGGTGATTGATAAAAATGCAGCTCTTACTGAAGAAAACACAGCTCTGAGGAAGGAGGCAGCACCAAACACTGCTCTGGCTGCACAAATCACTGCTCTGGCTGCAAAAATCACTGCTGTGGCTGCAGATATCCCTGCACTGAAATTGCAGACTGCACAAAATGCTGCTCTGGCTGCACAAATCACTGCTGTGGCTGCAGATATCACTGCACTGAAAGAGCAGACTGCACAAAATGCTGCTCTGGCTGCACAAATCACTGCTGTGGCTGCAGATATCACTGCACTGAAAGAGCAGACTGCACAAAATGCTGCTCTGGCTGCAGAAAACACTGTTCTGCAAAAGAAGGCTACAATGTTGGAAGAGACAGTTGGATTTGACAGAATTCTGAGAAAGAAGGAGATGGAAAAAAATGAAGATCTGAGAGAAGAAAACACAGCTCTGAGGAAGGAGGCAGCACAAAACGCTGCTCTGGCTGCAGAAAATACTGCACTGAAAGAACAGGCTAAAAAAATCACTGCTCTGGTTGCAGAAAACTCTGCTCTGGTTGCAGAAAACTCTGCTCTACCTGCAGAAATCACTGCTCTGGTTGCAGAAAACACTGCACTGAAAGAGCAAGCTGCAGAAAACGCTGCTCTAGCTGCAGAAATTACTGCTCTGGTTGCAGAAAACAATGCATTGAAAGAGCAGGCTGCAGAAAACACTGCCCTGGCAGAAGAAAACACTGCACTGAAAAAGCAGGCTGCAGAAAATCTTGCTCTGATGAAGGAGGCAGCACAAAAGGCTGCAGAGCAGGAAAAACTGCATAAAGAAAGCAGGCTGCAGAAAATGCTGTGCTGGCTGCAGAAAAGACTGCATAGAAAAAGCAGGCTGCAGAAAATGATGCTCTGGCTGCAGAAAACACTGCCCTGGCAGAAGAAAACACTGCACTGAAAAAGCAGGCTGCAGAAAATCTTGCTCTGATGACGGAGGCAGCACAAAAGGCTGCAGAGCAGGACAAACTGCATAGAGAAAGCAGGCTGGAGAA
The DNA here is from genome assembly GCF_024713975.1 of Paralichthys olivaceus. Lineage (NCBI taxonomy): Eukaryota > Metazoa > Chordata > Actinopteri > Pleuronectiformes > Paralichthyidae > Paralichthys > Paralichthys olivaceus. The sequence continues at coordinate 15,011,993 of NC_091109.1, forward strand.
AATGCTGTGCTGGCTGCAGAAAAGACTGCATAGAAAAAGCAGGCTGCAGAAAATGATGCTCTGGCTGCAGAAAAGACTGTAAAAAAAGCTGTTGTATTATTTCGCCTTTTAAAGGTCCAATGTGTAGTATTTAGTAATAGCTAGTGGTAAATTGTCATGTTGCAGCTGAATACTCACCTCTTTCTATATCTTCTCTGTTTCTACTCACAGCAAAATGTTATTTTTCTCTTCATCTAAATTTATCTTTGTGGAGGTGAAGGGGCGGAGAGAGCACCTTCACCTGCACCACAGAGGATCAATCAGCACAGGTGAGAGCTGTTAGCTGATTGATCCTCAGAATTTAAAAGGAGGCAGCAGAGCTGCCTCGGGAGAAGAACGCACAGGACGCACTAAGAACGCACAAGACACTCGAGAGACACACTCGAGAGCACACTGGGAAAGAGAAGGACACTGGGAGAAAGACTGGTGAAGCTGAAGGTCCAGCAGAAAGTGCTGGACCATTTAAGTTCCATGTTTTGTATGTTCCGCTGGCCTGCAATAAAGAGATGGTGCCGAAAAAGCAATGGTTGAACTGGTTTGTCTCTGGCTGTCGTGAGGGGAACCCCGTGGCGTGGTCGAACGCCACACTGGCGCCTGAACAGGGACCTCACACAGCCAGAGACATGGACTGGGTACAATCGTTGGGGAAGGAGACGGAGGAGATCCTGAGGCAGACGCAGGAGAACCTGAGGCAGACCGAGGAGATCCTGAGGCAGACAAAGAGGATGAGGCTTGGGCGTCTCACCTGCGGCGCCGAGCTGGAGGGGGCGGGGAGCGCTGGTTCCCGATCGGCGGTGAAGCCGATGGGTCCGGCTCCAGGGTCAGCGGGGAAGCTGACGCCTCCGGTTCCAGCGCTGAGGTCGGCGGGGAAGCCGACACCTCCGGGTCCTGCTCCTCTTTCTGCACCCCGGTCAGCGGGGAAGCTGACGCCTCCGGTCCCGGTGCCGAGGTCGGCGGGGAAGCCGACACCTCCGGGTCCTGCTCCTCTTCCTGCGCCCCGATCAGCGGGGAAGCTGACGTCTCCGGGTCCAGCGCTGAGGTCGGCGGGGAAGCCGAGACCTCCGGTTCCGGTGCCTCGGTCGGCGGGGAAGCTGACACCGGCGGACCCGGCTTCGATGGGTGGGTCTCCCGGACGGCGGCGCACCACTGCTCCGGGGTCCAAGGTGCCGGTGCGGCGGCGCCCACCTGCTGAGGGGTCCAAGGTGCCCGTGCGGCGGCGCCTACCTGCTCCGGGGTCCAAGGTGCCCGTGCGGCGGTGCCCACCTGCTCCGGGGTCCAAGGTGCCCATGCGGCGGCGCCAACCTTCCAGGCCGCCAGAGAGATGTCGCGTCCCGCGACGCCCATCTCCTCGACCCCCGGAGCGCCTCAGTCGGTGGGCTGGGTTCCTCCCCTGGCCGGATGGGAGGGGGGGGAGTAGTTCATATGTGGAGGTGAAGGGGCGGAGAGAGCACCTTCACCTGCACCACAGAGGATCAATCAGCACAGGTGAGAGCTGTTAGCTGGTTGATCCTCAGACTTTAAAAGGAGGCAGCAGAGCTGCCTCGGGGGAAGAACGCACAGGACGCACTAAGAATACACTTGGGGAGAGTGTATTCCAGCAGATAGAAGCTGACGTCTCCGGGTCCAGCGCTGAGGTCGGCGGGGAAGCCGAGACCTCCGGTTCCGTTGCCTCGGTCGGCGGGGAAGCTGACACCGGCGGACCCGGCGTCGATGGGTGGGTCTCCCGGACGGCGGCGCACCACTGTTCCGGGGTCCAAGGTGCCTGTGCGGCGGCACCCACCTGCTCCAGGGTCCAAGGTGCCCGTGCGGCGGCGCCCACCTGCTCCGGGGTCCAAGGTGCCCGTGCGGCGGCGCCCACCTGCTCCGGGGTCCAAGGTGCCCGTGCGGCGGCGCCCACCTTCCAGGCCGCCTGAGAGATGCCGCGTCCCGCGACGCCCACCTGCTCGACCCCCGGAGCGCCTCAGTCGGTGGGCTGGGTTCCTCCCCTGGCCGGATGGGAGGGGGGGGAGTAGTTCAGGCCGGATAGCTCCCGGACCTGAATTTGACGGTGGGGGTATGTGGAGGTGAAGGGGCGGAGAGAGCACCTTCACCTGCACCACAGAGGATCAATCAGCACAGGTGAGAGCTGTTAGCTGATTGATCCTCAGACTTTAAAAGGAGGCAGCAGAGCTGCCTCGGGAGAAGAACGCACAGGATGCACTAAGAACGCACAAGACACTCGAGAGACACACTCGAGAGCACACTGGGAAAGAGAAGGACACTGGGAGAAAGACTGGTGAAGCTGAAGGTCCAGCAGAAAGTGCTGGACCATTTAAGTTCCATGTTTTGTATGTTCTGCTGGCCTGCAATAAAGAGATGGTGCCAAAAAAGCAATGGTTGAACTGGTTTGTCTCTGGCTGTCGTGAGGGGAACCCGGTGGCGTGGTCGAACGCCACAATCTTTAATAGCTGAAGATAATTATTTTAGTTTAAGTCATGGTTTGTGACATATTGAATAAGATATTTTCTGTCTAAACTTCTCACGTTTAATTTCAAATAAATAAAAACTTAAAAAAATTAGAGGAGAAACATGACTAAGAAAAATTTTGTTTCATTAAAAAGTTCTTACAGGAAACTGAACACCCTGTCAACTAGTAGAAAATCATTTGAAAAATCATGTAAATGATGCACAGAAGATGGTGAAGAAGAGATTTCTGAGTCAGAGGATGTGACCAAACAGATTTAAATCTAAAGACAAACAAATGACACATTAAAATCAATCAAAACATTAAATGTGTATTTAAAGGTTCAGTGTGTAGAATTTTGTGATATGTTGTGGTCGAGTCTCATGTTGTAGCTGAACACCCCTCACCTCACCCTCCCCTTCCAAACATGAAAAATAACCTGTGGTAGCCTTCAGTTGTAATAAAAACTCACAAGGTGTTTAGTTTGCCTAGTTTGGACGACTGTAAAAAACATTCAATTCAATTCAATTTTATTTATATAGCGCCAATTCATAATTTACATTATCTCAAGGCACTTTACATTTAAAGGTCAAGACCTTAAAACAATATTAACATAGAGAAACCCAACAGTTCCCACAATGAGCAAGCACAGGCGACTGTGGAGAGGAAAAACTCCCTCATTAACAGGGAGAAACCTCTGGCAGAACCAGGCTCAATGTGGGCGGTCATCTGCCTCGACCGGTTGGGGGGAGGAAAGAAAAGTAAGGGGGGAGGAAAGGAGAGATGGGTGGAGAGCGGGGGAGAGAAGAGAGAGATGAGGTGGAGAGAGAGAGACCGGTAACAATTTGGCACCATCAAAATCAAGGCTAACCATAACAATAACAATGTATAGATCTACAACATGACTAGATATATTAATAAATTGCTAAGTTCTTGAAATAAATGAAGACAATGGTGATGGTGGTCGTTGTGGTCCTGTAGTCCCGGTGCCGGAGTTATCTGAAACGAGATAGAGAGAAGAGCCAGAGGGACTATGGGAGGACAAAGTGACACTTTGACATGATGACATGTTAAAACTAATAAATAAATAAATAAATAAATAAAGAGGTGTGGGGGGGCAGAGAGACAGAGGGAAGTGAAGAAGTGCTCAGTGCATGATGGGAGTTCCCCCAGCAGTCTAAACCTATAGCAGCACAACTAAGGGATGGTTCAGGACTCACCTGATCCAGCCCTAACTATAGGCTATGTCAAAGAGGAAGGTTTTTAGTTTTACTTTAAATGCTGAGACAGTGTCTGCCTCCTGAGCCCAGAGTGGGAGCTGGTTCCACAGGAGAGGAGCCTGATAGCTAAATGTTCTACCTCCTGCTCTACTCTTACAGACTCTTGGAACCACTAGAGAGCCTGTGTTTTGGGAACGAAGTGATCTACTTGGATAATAAGGTTTTATCAGCTCTTTGATATATGAGGGGGCGTGATTGTTGAGGGCTTTAAAAGTGAGGAGCAGGATCTTGAATTCTATTCTAAATTTTACCGGAAGCCAATGTAAGGAAGCTAAGACAGGAGTGATATGATCTCTCCTTCTAGTTCCTGTCAGCACTCGTGCTGCAGCATTTTGGACCAACTGGAGACTTTTAACAGTCTTCATGGAGCATCCTGCTAATAGAGAGTTGCAGTAATCTAATCTAGAGGTTACAAACGCGTGGACTAGTTTTTCAGCATCCTGCTTAGACAGGATGTTTCTAATTTTGTTAATATTGCGCAGATGGAAGAAAGCCGTCCTAGACACTAGTTTAATATGGGGGTCAAATGACATGTCTTGGTCGAACAACACTCCAAGGTTCCTCACAGTGGAGCTGGAAGCCAGACTGACACCATCCAAAGTGACTATCTGGTCAGACAGTGTTTCTCTGAGATGTTTAGGGCCAATTACAACAACCTCAGTTTAGGGCCAATTACAACAACCTCAGTTTTGTCTGAGTTTAAAAGTAGAAAATTTTGGGTCATCCACGCCTTGATATCTTTGAGACATTCCTGAAGTTGAACTAGGCGATTAGATTCATCATGCTTCATGGAAATATACAATTGGGTGTTGTCTGCATAGCAGTGGAATTGTATGTGGTGCTGTCTGATAATGTTGCCTAAGGGGAGCATATATAGGGTGAAGAGTATTGGTCCAAGGACAGAACCTTGTGGAACTCCATGATTAACTTGCATGTGCATGGAGGAGTCATTGTTAACATTTACAAATTGGAATCTATCTGATAAATATGATTTGAACCAGTGTAGTGCTGTTCCTTTAATTCCTATATGTTGTTCTAATCTCTGTAGCAGAATCTTATGATCTATTGTGTCAAAGGCTGCACTAAGGTCCAACAAGACGAGGACAGAGACAAGTCCATTATCTGATGCCATAAGAAGGTCATTAGTGACTTTCAATAGTGCTGTTTCTGTGCTGTGATAGGTTCTAAATCCTGACTGAAATTTGACCAATAAACCGTTACTATCTAAGTAACCACACAGCTGGTTAGCAATGGCTTTTTCTAGGATTTTGGAAATGAAGGGCAGGTTGGATATGGGTCTATAGTTAGCTAAAACCTCTGGATCAAGCGTAGGCTTTTTAAGCAGAGGTTTAATAACGGCTACCTTAAAAGCCTGTGGTACGTAGCCGGTTAGCAAAGACATATTAATCTGATCTAAAATGGAACTGTCAATTAGGGGGAGGACTTCTTTAAAAAGTCTAGTTGGAACAGAGTCCAGCTGACAAGTAGTTGGTTTAGATGATGAAACTAACGAGGTCAGTTCAGGAAGATCAATAGAGTCAAATTTGTTTAGACATAAATCTGGTACTATGGTTTCAGGACCAGACAATGTATCAGTGTTATTCACTGGGAGGAGGTGGTGGATTTTATCCCTGATGGTTGTAATTTTATTAGTGAAGAAGCTCATGAAGTCATTGCTTCTCAGATCTAGAGGAATAGATGGGTCAGTAGAGGTGTGACTTTCTGTCAGCCTGGCTACAGTGCTGAAGAGGAACCTGGGGTTGTTCCTGTTTTCTTCTATTAGTAATGAATAATAAGAGGTTTGGGCATTTCTAAGTGCTTTTTTGTAATTTATAAGGCTATTCTTCCAGGCTAGGTGGAAGTCTTGGCGATTGGTGGAGCGCCACTTCCTTTCTAGCTTCCGCGATGTCTGTTTTAGAACGCGCGTTTGGGAATTATACCACGGAGCTAATCTCCTCTGACTTACTCTCTTCTTTTTTAATGGGGCGACAGCTTCAAGTGCTGTTTTTAGTGAGGCTGCAGTACTATTTACAAAGTTATCAACTAGTGTGGGAGTAAGGTTTTGATAATCTTCTTGTATTGTACTGACACATGGCTGAGAGGGAAGTGAGGAGGGGAGCAGTTCTTTAAATTTGTGAACAGTTTTGTCGGATAAACATCGACTGTAATAGACTTTCCGTCCAGAATTGACGTAATTAACAATTCTGAATTCAAATGTAAGTAAAAAATGGTCAGACAGAAGCGGGTTCTGTTGGAATATTGTTATATTTTCTATGTCAATGCCATATGTCAGGACAAGATCAAGAGTGTGATTCAGGCAGTGGGTCGGTTGATTCACATGTTGAGTGAAACCAATTGAGTCTATTATTGATTTAAATGCTGAACTAAGGCTGTCATTGGCAACATCTACATGAATATTGAAATCACCGGCTATAATGATCTGATCTGTTTTAAGAACTAGTTCTGATAAAAATTCAGAGAATTCAGATAGGAATTCAGAGTAAGGGGCGTGTGGACGATAAATGATGACTGTATTAATTGGTTTATGTGACGTCAGGCTTGGGTGGACGAGGCTGGTTCTAAGATTTTCGAAAGAGTTATAACTCTCTTTTGGTCGGGGGTTGATTGATAGATCCGATTTAAAGATTGCTGCAACCCCTCCACCTCTGCCTGTGTTCCGAGGAATGTGAGTATTAGAGTGGGTTGGGGGCGTCGCTTCATTTAAACCTACATATTCTCCGTCTTGTAGCCAAGTTTCGGTTAAGCATAATAAATCTATTTGATGATCAGTAATGAGATCATTTATAAGTAAAGATTTTGAATTTAGTGACCTGATATTTAATAAAGCGCATTTTATAGTTATGGTTTTAGCTGATGGTTTGGCTGTGTTAATTTTGACTAAGTTTGAGTGTATCACCAACATGGCAGCCTCCGTAGAGAGGACCCACCCCATGTAAATATAAAGTATTGAAATCTACTTTATTTAAATATAGTGGGCCTTTTCTGGGGTAAAGAAGACTACAATTCAATTTCAATTGCGATGAAATGAACTAGTCAAAACATCATGAGGATTATTCTAGATTGAATTTCTGCCAATTGATCCCTTTCACCTAAATCTTACACACTGGACCTTTAACAAAAATAACAATAACAAATATACATTCATAAAAACATTGAATTCAATTTTTTAATTATAATATACATTATCTCAACAATTCCCACAATGAACAGCTCTGACGACTGTGAAAAGAAATAAAAATATATTTCAAGCCAGTGATGAACAAAAGAAACGGGGAATAAATGTCATTATTTGACTCTCGCATTTGAAATCATTGAATCATTAAATTTATGTTTTCCCTTAAAAATTTTGAAATAGTTTGAGAAAATAGGTTATTTTGAAAATCTAAAGGACTGAAAATAGTCCATAGTCAGATTTTTCAACTTGTGGCCAAACTGCAAATACATTTGTTTTTGGATTTTTATGATCCAGAAGATTAGTACAAATATTTCATTCATTAATACAAATCAGTCAACCTGTCTAATTAAAAAAAAAAAGTTTAACTTTTCTTTATACTTAAAGTTTGGGTGCATTAATTCATGGAAACAATATAGAGTTCATCCATAACTTTATTCTTCTCAAGCCCATGTAGTAGCTAAACGACGGGAGAGGTGAAGAAATAAAGCAAAATAAATCAGATCAACTCAGATCTTGATCTTAAGTCCTAGTGATTGGGTATGTAGATGGTTTTGAACTTCTCGAAGAGATTAATGTCGTCCTCCAACTGCTTCATTGCTGCTTCCAGCCGTTCCTTGTGGGCTTTCTTTGACAGGGTGTCGGTGACGAGCGAGAGGCCCTGATATTCGTGGTGCAGCTTATCCCAGTTATTCTTCAGGCCCTGGATAGTGGACACAGGGAGGGACACCAGTCAGTGTCAAACAGTCAAAACCAACTATCCTTACTGATGCATAAATTATATCAGGATGCTATGTTTGTATATATATATGTGAAAATATCATCAACCATAACAGGCAGACAAATATCGACCATGCAGAAGTCGATCAGATGTCTGTTGTTTAAGGTAAGAAAATGTGTCGGAGTACCTCCAGGAGAGCTTGTCGCTCCTTGTCAGACATGAGTTTTATGGCTCCCTGCTCCTTCTGCTCTTTCACATAGTTTTCATAATCCTCCTGAGCCCTCTGCTTTTCTTCATTGCGCTGGAGAAGGTACTCAGGTACTTCTCCATAATCCTAAAATAGAAATGTCAAACCTTCAAGTTGTGAATTTGTATCAACTGTTGAAGCAAATAATGTCCCTCAAGTTGTATTCAAAATTTGATTCACAAACTTTTCTTTGCTGTTGTATCGTCATCAGAAAATACCTTTTTCTTGATGTACTTTGGTACGAGTCCTGAATTTTCGAGGAGCTGCTTGTGTCCCTTGCTGGTGTCCACACAGGTTGGCAGTGGCTTCATTGGAGCCAAAGTAGTTGTCTTTATAAAGTCTCTTTTGGTGTGAATGCCCATCGGTGGGTTGTCTGTCCTTGCAGGAACAGGTGGTTTCTTCACAGTGCAGCTGTGACAAAACTCTTTTGAGGGCTCTGTCTCTGAGAAGAAATACAAATATGACGAAGAAATTCAGATGATTACAAAACAGAATCAATGCTCAAACTGAGACCCATGCAATGGTCATGTTGTTAGAAATACTCACTTTTGGCCAGTTTGGACTCTTTGAAATGCTTCTTGGTGTACTGGTCTGGGGGTGCCACCTCTACTTTTGCTGGTCCCATCGTTCGCATTGCTTCCTTGTTTGCTTTTTCCTCAAGAATAACTGTCGGTCTAAATTTGGATATATACCTTCAGAGGTAGCAAAGGAAAATTATAAATGAACATGTTAATTAAAAATCTTTTCATTATTGAAGTGTGCAGAGAAGATGAACAGAATGGAGTGGAGAAGTTTTGTTTATGTAATTATGATTCTATCCATTGATCCATTATCTATACCGCTTATCTTTTAAAGGTTGCAGGGGGTCTTGGAGACAGTTGGCATTGCATGAGAGGAGGGCTACACCCCGGACAGGTCACCAGTCCATCACAGGGCTGACATTCAAAGACAAACAGCCACTGACTCTCATAGTCACACCTTTGGTTAAGTCAGAGTCTCTAAACAACCTCTCCTCAATCTGCACGTCTTTGGACAGTGGAGAGAAGTACGAGTACCTGGACAGAACCCACCCAGGAGAAGACATGCAAACTCAACACAGAACAGCCCTGATGAGGAATCCAATCAATTTGCTGTGTAGCCACCCCTGACTCTGACATGATTAATATTATTTCAAACTTTTTCTTTAAATGAGCTGCAACTAAAATGTGATTTCAGTGTCAATGAATTTTCTGATTATTGAAGTCTGATCAGCTCATCAAAGATTATTAATTTTACTTTATTCATTTAAAGGAAAGGAACCATCAAGTGTTTGGTGTTCCCGCTTAAAGCTGACGTTAATTAATATAAAATAATTAGAGATTGCCTTTCTGATCATCATCTATTACATAACTATTTAATTGTTGCAGTTTTTAAATGAGGTCAAATCTCAGCGTGAGGGAAGGGAAGACATTTCTTTCTTAAATGCAATTTCTTCTTTTCTATGTTCAATGTTTAGGTCTAACTAACTAACTAGGTTATTCTTCCTAATGACCTAATCTAACTAGATTGATTTGACGATCTAATAAGATTAAGCGTAATATTATTTGCTTTAAACAGCTGCAAACGTACCTCTGTGGTTTTTGAGTTTGAACCTCTGTCTTCGGAAAACTATTGTAGACACTTTCTGGTGGATACACAGCTTCAGACATGTTGAATGACTTCCAGCAGGAGAGGGGTTAATATTCAAAAAGCTGCGCTGCTGTTGACTGTAAAATACAAACACTGTGTTGACGGTGAGTTGCTAAAATGCTTTGTTCAGTAAAAACCTAACCCTGAAAGTGAATGTAATGTAACTCAGTTCAGATAATAAGTACACAGCACACGGAGCCTACAGGAGGACAATCCTCTGGTCACTATGTTTGACAACACGCTGCCCGGCTGGTTGCTAGGTGACCGCGGGTGCAAATGTTGCATTCCTGACACGTGTAAAGTACAAAATCTGAGCTGAGACCACGTTTTCCTTTTTGAAATATATAGACAGTAGCTAAAGGTATGGGAATTTTAGATTTATATAAAGCAACAAGTCTTTTTCATTTATCTCCCGACGACCTATTTCATAGTAAATTTGCGTTATTGCCGTTTTAATCTTACAATATCCAACATTTGCCCCCTGCCAAGGTTAAGGGATGATCTAAATTCATTCATTCAGATTCTTGTTTACCGATATCAAAGACCAGAGGTTGAATGCGTTTCTCTGCAGGACATTTGCATATCAATGTGTCTAATTTGGAATTTGAGTGCACCGAAATACAAGGTCCTCAGGCGCACTTGAATGCACCATAGGGTCAGACGTACTTGCAGGTTTCGCGAGAGAAATAAAAACATTGATGGTGTATGAGAATCTGTGATTGTGTTGTTTCAACATTACAGTTAAAATAAATGCATACATGCATGTTAATAAAATAAGAAAATGTGTATATTAGTTTTCACAACAGCAACATATTGTTATACACTCCGGTACAGTAGGTGACGCTGTGGCATCATATCCACCTCGTACACATACAGTAGCAGAAGAAGAAAGTTGACCGACTGCATCGCTAAATGTTTCATCGTTGGTTCGTGTAGCTGTGAAGCAGCGAGTGTGTCATTGTAGCTTCCAGCTGCAGCCACAGTGTGAAGAGCAAGCTCCTTCATCCCCACTGTCAGACTCTACAGCACCTTAACATGAATGCAATACTCTCATCACAGTTTACTGATGATCTGCACCATTTTATTGATTTTTTTTTTTACACTATTGTGCACATAAGTACCCTCTGCACATAACCTGTGTGGTATAATCATATGTAGCCTCTCATCACATTTTTAACTAAACATGTAATTGCACATAAGTATCCTCTGCACATTACATGCACAGCATATCATATTATCCACATGTTTTGTCTATCTCAGTATCACCTTATGTTTTTACATTCTTGTGCAATCATCCTCTACCATTGCACTTAACTGATATGCTTTTTTTCTATACAAATTATTTTTTCAAAAGATAAAGGTGTATTTTGTATGATTATTATTATTATTTTGTGTTGACTTCTTTCATATTTTTATCTTCTGGTTTACATCATTCTGAATTGTCACCTGCTGTAACAAGGGATATCCCCGGTGTGGGATCAATAAAGTTTTTTTTATTTATATACTATTATCAAACATGACTAACATTCTGTTACATGTATTTACTGAATGTCACAAATACTCAGTTTCAGATTTTGTCATTTTCAAGCTGGATAAAACATGACTGTGTGAACACCAGGTAACATTGTGTGAAACACTGAATACTTTTACTGTGGTGTTGTTTTAAAAATATTGTTCATAAAAACTATAATTATCATCTTAAGGAAAATATTAAGGTATTAATTGTTATCAAATGAAATGAGCATTACTTAGCAGAGGTTTTAACAATGTGAGGCACTGTATACATGTCACATTTTCATTTCAATGTCTGATCGTCCCTGGTGTTGCTCGAAATGTACCTGAAGTCTGGAGAGCCACCTGGTGGGAGAATTGCATAATCCATAAAAACAAGTGAAGTCAGTAACAGCCAAAAATCACAAGTCACATTTTCATCAAATGGGTTTACATCATTATCTCTGCATAACAAACAACTCCTTTATACATTTTTATTTGCTTGTCTTGCTTTGTTGTCAAAGCTCTTTGTAAACTCTGTTTTTAAAATGTGCTATATAAATAGTTTATTATTATATATCCTCAAACGGTGCTGCTGCAGCACGAGCTAGCAGGTTTTCTTCTTGCAGATCATACATCAAGCACCTGACCAGCAATCAAATACAATTGATTGCATTAACATTTATTTTAGAGGCATCCTGCTGTCCAGGTTTTGAAGGCAGTTATCATGATTTCCAATGTCCGTGCAGCCAGTGATCCAACATGGTGGCCCTGCTGTCTAATAAACCCCAAAATTACCTCCATTAATATATGAACATTGATTTAGCTGTTTCATTTCTGTGATACAACTGTGTAGTGTGCTGCAATGACCAGTCAATACTGCTGTGGCTGAGGGGGTAGAGCGGTCGTCCTCCAACCAGAAGGTCCAAAGTTCAATCCCCAGTCTTCCCATCTGCATGCCAAAGTGTTCTTGGGCAAGATACTGAACCCCAAAACTGCCCAATAGAACACCAAAAAGTGCTAGCTATAGAAGCACTGTATGAATGTGTGTGTGAATGGGTGAATGGAAAACTGTAGTGTAAAGCGCTTTGAGTGGTCTTCAAGACTAGAAAAGCGCTACATAAATACAACCATTTACAACCATTTACATTGTTTGGTTAACTGACCACCAGATGTCACTGTTTATGTGAAGCGTGGAAACTAACCAGGCAGAACACCTCAGCTCAGGTGAGGAGAAGTTGTGTCTGCCACAACTTATGTCCCTGTTTAACACCTGGAATGCATAGTACTGTTTACAATGCTATACTTTTTGCATTATTTTCCACTCCAATGTTTTGTAACAGAGCACATCCAAAGGGATTTGAATTATATTTCTCTGCATGGGGCCAAATTCTTCCTCTCGTCTTACCAACCTTCAATTTTTTTTCTTTGTAGAACCCACCTAGGTTTTTTAAACCTAATTGGGTTCTTTAAACCTAATTGGGGGTGTAGAGCGTAGAGTGTAGAGTTGGGAAGTGGATATATCACTCCACGTCCCAACTACACTTTGTTTGACTCACAAAGACTGATTTTGTTAATACTGGTCCTAAATCGATACTTTTAAAATGATACCAGTGCATAAACTGTGCCAGAACTGATCCTTTATTCTTTAAAAAAATAGATTATAAGAGAAAAACTCAGCTATAATAATTTAAGAGCCAAACTTGTCATGCATTGTCTCCCACTGACAGGTACTTCATTAAGTTTGTTGTGTTCCTAGGTGTCAGAATTCTTTCACATAAAATACAGCAACACTTGACACCATTGATATTTAATGTTTATGGAATAAATAAATGGGAGACGTAAGGATAACAGTATGGATGCATTTAAATTGGCTCAACTTATTTTTACTCTTACTGATATTTGGTGTAAGATGAATACACACCCTCCATTCCTGTCTGTGTGGATATGGGCAAGACAATATTGCTCTAGGTTATAAATTTACTCTTTTTGTTTATTTCTTATTTTAACATTAACATTTTAATTCTTTTTTTCCACACAACTTTGATGCATGAAAACACAGGGCTCTCCAATGTTCTGTCAATCTGAAAAAGAGGGTGGGAAGGAACTTTATCAGAGGACGCAGAGCAAAAATGATCCACTTGGTCCTCAGACTGAAGGCACACTACCCCGCCCCTCCTGACAGAGCACTGGTAGCCTGTTTATTCAAATTTCATTGATATCGGACACATCACCAAATCACAAATTTGACACTGCACTTCTGTGGGCCATTAATGATACACATGCCAAGAGTGACCTTGATAAGATGAATGTTTGGAGATATGCATTCCACATACAGACAGATGTTCGTTGAATTATAGTTCTAAATGACAATTCTGAAGTGTGTGTGGTTATTCTGTAGTTTTCAGTCTGATGTGATTTAAAGATTGATGGCTCTGAGGTTTATGTGACTTCAGAAACAGACGTGATTCTAACACATCTATTCTCAGCACAGCCACACAATCAACTCGCTGCTTCAGCTAAATAAACCTCCCACCTGTGTGTTCCTCTCCTCCTCTCTGTGCACTGTGCTTTTAAGATTTTCCAAAGGTTACTTCAAAGGTATTTTATTTCCATTGACTGCTGTGTAACATTCCTGGGAGGTATTAATAAAAAAAGCTAAATATTAAAGAAGTGTTACTGTTGTTCCATCTGTCATTGACAATAGTCAGGGAAATCATACACAATTCAAAACCCGAATGATATTAAATAAACAAATATGTGATTAGAAAATCATATTAATCCAGATAACCATGGAAGTCTGTCACAGATATAAATGAAGCCAATAGAGGGCACTGTTGTCTTTTTTAGCGTGGACGTTTACTGTGACTCCAAGTATACTTATATGTACTTGCTAGGTATAGATGTTTCAACCCTTTAAACCCAGAATGCAAGCAGTCAGTCAGGGAGAGTGGACGTGCAACAATGAGACCAGAAGTCCATGAACTTGGTTCAGAGCTCTGAGACTTTCTCACAAGATAAACATACATGGCATCGATACACAAACACTCCAGGACAGACAGAAGGTCCTCAGCCCACAGACAAAATGGCCAAACGCTTCAAACACTAGCTTTAAATATGTTTGGGTAAAACCATCCCTTAACTAGAAAACGTCAAATGAAAACAATTAAAGCAAACAAGAATATTAATAAAGTGTCTTTAATCTAATACATTAAAGAGTACAATAACTCTACAACTAATGATTGAGGCTAGAGTTAATATTCCTTAAGGCTAGTAGAAAAAGAAAATACAAAAGAAAACCAATTACACTCTCCCCCCATTCCTCATTCCTACATGGTTTAGTCCACATTGAAACCACCTGGTGGAGATGTGGCGTTCAGGTGCGCTCGTTCATGAACACCAGCCTCAACCAGGAAGTGAACCTCAAAGAAAACAAAGATTAGAAATCAAGGCAAACCAAAGAGCTGACCTGACTGATCAGGGAGTGAGTGCAGCTTCCTCACAGTACAGTATAGTATAATCTCAGACATTTGTACCCAACTGTACATATATGTCGGTAGCAAATACAGCTTTCTAAATAGCAGTGCAATATAAAGTTGATAAGAACCACTGGGGAAAAAAGAGAGGCAATTTGTGTATTCCCATATTAACCATTGGAGCTACACTGGGGATTCAATTGAAAGTCTTGTGAGCTGCTGGCACTTAGACACATCATTATTCATGAATATGACTCATTTGAATTTGTGTGGTAACCGGTCGCCTTCATGTCTTTTCTCACAGCTAGCGTCGAAATGAAATGTCCTTCAGGTCTCAGCAATTCAGCAAGAATCTGTCTAAAAGTGGCACCTCTACAACGGCTACACTGTATGTGCTGTGAACTCATGCAGGCATGTGTGTGAATGTATCACATGAATAAACTGCCTGTGTTTTTAAGTGGATGAATGAAAGCAGGAGTGGGATGGAAGGGTGATCCTTATGTATGCACATGTGGGTGGATGAATGGGTCGTTATTAGACGGATGGACTCATCATTTGAACACTCCTCTCTCATGTGTTCAAGCACAACATCCTTCTGTTTGGATTTAGTTCTTGGCAATAACATAAAGCTTTGCTCTTATATTCTCCCAGGAGATTTGGTTGATCCATGTTGTGTCCAGAAACTATTAAAATGCCTCCATGGGCCACATCATTGCACTGACATGTTAAATATTAAACAATGAATTTGGGCACTGTTGTTAACAATTCTGTTCTCAATGTAGGAAACAAATGGTTAAGGAATATTTTTGTATATATTTTTGCCGGTAAAACAAATACATATATTATAATTACATCATTATCTCACCCTTCTACTGAGAAGAACTCTCCTCTTCTGCTCTCCTCAGACTAAAATGACAACTTTTCAGATATCAATCGAATTATATTAAATAACCCATATTCACAAATTACAATTTGTCTCATAGGGCTTTAACAAGGTGTGACATCCTCTGTCCTTAACCCTCAACAAGAGAAAGGAAAAACAAACAAAAAAACATTTTAACAGAGGAAAAAGAATGTAGAAACCTCAGAGAGCCACGTGTGATGGATCCCTCTCCCATGACAGACAGAAGTGCAATAGATCCCATGTGCAATGGAGAACGTCAGAAAAATAAGAGTTAGTAAAGCATTGGTTAGAATAAATAGTTTGTTACATGATGGAAGGTAAATGAAGTGAGGAATTATTGTCAGTAATGAGTATCTGAGTAGACATATTGTATATCGAGCAGTCTTGTTGTAATCATAGTCCACGATCAGCTGCCACCATGATCAGGATACACCATTATAATCCATCATCATGATCCACCATCATCAGGATCCACCATCAGCTGCCACCTTGATCATGGTCCACCACTACAATCAGATGCCAGCACGATACATTATGATGATGACATAAAATCTCAAAATTATTGTTATTTTACAATTTACAACTGCTGTGTTCCCAGTGTGGTTTGATCCCCAATCATGTTCAAGATATCCACTGTGGCAGACAGTGAGTTATTCACCTAGGATATGATCCATATATTCTTCACATATTTTGAAAAATACAGTAGGGTATTGAGGCTAGTTTAGCGCTTACCAGCTTCCGTTTCAAAGTCTGACGGTTGGTACTGGAACTGTGATCATAAGGACATGAGCCTGGTTATTTATATAAGATATACTGTACATATTGCAAGGTAAAATGTGACTTATCTGCTTCTTCTCTTATAATCTGGAGATATACTTTTTTTTTACAGCCATGGGTGCGGACCAGATGCATCACAAGCAAAATTGTTCACATATGCAATGAACATGCGTGTAATATCCATGTTACCGAAGTATTCCATGAGAGGGCACACCACAGAACTGAGACCTCATTGATCGTCTGGATCTGCATTCTATTTATAAAAAAACATGGCACCACTGGAGGAGGGTAGCAGTTTGCAGTCCAGAGAAATTTATTTAAAAATGCACCTAGACTTTGTTCCTGTATCCTAAGTGAACTGTAAATCTCTGCAAATTGTGCGACTTTGCTGAGCGGGCTTTGTTTGCTCTCAGCGATGGGGGTACCAGTTGGCCAGCTGATGTAGATGAGCGAAGTGCTCTCGCTGGGGCATGTGGTCTGACCAGTGTTTGGAGGTAGACGGGTGCAGTTCCATTGACGGCCTTGAAGGCCAGCACCATCGCCTTGAATCGGATGCGGGCCCCAACAGGAAGCCAGTGGAGGTCATGGAGGAGGGGGGTCACATGGGAGAATTTGGGAAGATTGTAAACGAGGCGCGCTGCAGCGTTCTGCATACGCTGCAATGGTTTAGCTGCAGAGGCTGGGAGTCCAGCCAAGAGGGAGTTGCAGTAGTCAGGTTCAGTCCCTGCTCGTCCAAAAATTGTTACTTCTGCTTTAAAAAAAACAAGATGGCGGTGGACAAAATGCCAAACTTGAGGTTTCAAAACTACAGATTACAAACCATTGGGTGATGCCACAGTGGGTTACCACTTGGTATCAACCACTTTGATTCTGACTGGATTCTGTCAGTCAGTTCTAGATGGTGATCTATGGCTTTTTCTATGAACAGACTGACCGAAGGCACTTTTTTGTGAGTGGCCTAATGCAATGAGTTAGTTATAGCTATATTTATATAATATTGAGCTATGATAAATATGTACTGATTCCATGTCACGGATGTTAGGTGTTGAGAGTAATGGTGTTAACTTATGCAGTGTTGTTAAACTCTGAATCATATGGAAAATTACCATAGAATGCATGTGCATCAAGCCACCTCTGTTAATTTGATCAATGCTTTTAGGGGGCACACAAGCACTAATCCCCCTCTTTCCTTAGTCCTGATCCCATTTCTCTCACTCAGTTATTATTGGCTGCTCCTCTATTTGGCCAGCGAGAGCTTCAAAAACTGAGGACCTACTGAGGACAACATTTCTTAAATCATCAACCAATCCATACATGTTTGTATTAGTTAGTAAAGCAGTCACATGTTATGTGAGCCCTTCTTTGGGGTCACCTTACCTTGGAGATTTAAATGTTCTACAGTTGCTGGCAAACTATGAAATGACTCACTACTTCTACCTGCTGCGTTTGAGTCTATCATTTGTGTTTTTGCTTTTATGTTTGAACCTTTGTTCAATCCTTTTTCCTTAATGACGGTGTCTCTCAGCTGGCACAGAGGGATGTCACCTAAAGTAACACTGGATTTGGTACATAATTATAATTGCTTTTGAAATGAAACTTTTACTTATGGGAAAGGAAGTGCAATGCCAGAACAAGCAGACCTTGAGATGAGAAAGTTGTGTCAAGAATGAAAGGTCAAGCTTACCTGACATGTAACTGTGTGACACATTCAAAGGACCTTTTGCACTGACGTTTGGTCTAAAATCAAACTACCTGTGTATGTAAGAGAAAATTGATTCTTCTTTCAAAAAAATATATCTTATTTTCATGATAAACAACTGCAGGTCATGTGTGTGTGTTTCTCTGTTATATTGTTGTCATTCAGTGTGTGTCTCTGCTTTGTTGTAGCTCATAGCTGTGCACATTATTCCTCTCCAGAACAGAATGTGAGTGGGTGGAAAGCTGCCGATGTGTTATGAAGGCCTCTTCAGAGAGACAGGCAGCCTTACATCAGGCTCAACGACGCCATCTCAGATGCTCCATACATTTACATTCATTAGAGACACTGTGGAGAATGTGGCATGGTCATGTGACATGTGAGACGTGCAGTTGGCTGGTGAAGTCATCTCTTCTCCATTTCTCATTTGTCTCTATTTCTATTAACAGTCACAGTTTGCAGTTTTGTGGATTCATTTAAGTTATAATTCAATCTAATAAATGTTTTGGATTTGATTTGGATTTCTCTATGCATGTGCCTACTCTCCACTATACTCACCAACTCTACACTTCTCTTTAGCTCTTCAGAGCTGCAGATGAGTTTCAAGCTCACTGTTATGAATTGCTCTTATTAAATATGTTGGTTGAATAAAGTGGATAAAGAGCTAAAGAGGCAGACATCATTAAAGAGGAGTCTCTGTTAACACATTTAACTCGTTAATCAAGTTTAAAAAATCTATATATCTAATTAATGCAGGTTTAATGCAAATTAGATGACAGGGCTTTAAGGTGGGTCCTGCTTTATTTTCAGTCTTGAGAGGGTCTCATCTTTACTTTGATTTCTAAGCAAAAGACAAAGCAGATGTGGGCTGGTAGTGCACTACCATGGAATAACAATACATTACATAGAGAGAGGGATTAGAGTTTAACAGAGTAGCTGTTTTGTTTAGTTTTTTGCTTTGGAGGCACTCTTTATTATCAATCTATTACCATGTTATTACTGGGCTGTAATGTAAAGTGCTACAAAAGTCTGGATCAAAGTCTATCTACACATCCTTTATTTCATTTTACCTCTCAAGTAAAACTGTGAAGGTTTAATATCTTAATTCACTCACAGATTCAGTTATTTCGCAGTGCTTTACCAGTGAGTGTTGTTCAGAGACATACTAATAAAAATACATCATAAAATACTAATGAAAATGCATATTATTAATGTTTGCTTGTGGTGCTGTTAAAGCCTCCTCTTCTGTCAGAGAATCACATCTGCATTTTTCCTCCGAATATTATGTTATTCAACCAAGTGTGTTCCATTGTGCTTGTTTTGAGACCAGTCTTTATAACTCAGTTTTGTATTTTATGTTCATCTTCACGTTGTGGACAGCTCAGTGAGGACCCTGCCTGAGATAACCTCACCTCCATCTGTCTTATGATGCATCATGAGGATCAAATACGAGGTAAAAAACAAGCCTGTTTTTGTCTTCCAAGACTGTATTAACATTCACTGCCATTCACTGTCTGCTGTAGCCACTCTTCCTCTGTCTGTTGAAAATGATCACTGTGGTTGGGCTGCTGAACTGGTGTGTTTAGAAGGGCTCTATCTTTAGACTGGAGCAGCTACACTGCTCCACTTCAGTGGTTGCTATGGAAACATGCCAGCCTAACGGCACTTAGAGCTGCATTGGTGTGTTTATGATTACAAAAAGAATAATGAAATAAAGAAATCAGAAAATGGCTGTGCCATGAACAACTGAATGAGTGAAAAGATCTCAGCACAATACTGAGGCCTTTGCCCCTGTGCTCTACTTTCGGTCAGATTGTTGATGACGTTCTCAGGAATATATTTGAAGTTTCAGCCATCAAACCTGAAGGATGGAAATCTACCAAATCTTTTCCCCAGGACATCATCTCCTGAAGAAGAAGATCATGGGACATGATTGAAAGCTGGCCAACAGATTGTATTATCAACTGCTATTTCCCACGTCAAGAATGAATTTTCAGTCTGAAATTCATACCGTGTCCATGAAAGTCTGAAATTGATATAAACTATCCAAATGATGTAGAACTTATGTACTTTTTTTATACATGACAATGCACATCAATAAACATCTCTGATGTGTCAGAGATCCAATTAATGTTCCTATGAGGTTCTAGAAATTAAAAAAAAATAATTTAAACATTTGTAAAATGGTCAAATTACTCCATGCAGCACAAATACACAAGTTTATCAGAATTGTATTGTCATTCCAACCATCAATATAAGGAATAAGGGAATTTGGTCCTGACCATTTCAGGCTGTAAAGTTTTCCATAGCAGGACAGGCTCAGCTAAGCATTATCAGACAACACTGAGTCAGGACTTGCATCTGTGTTTTGGTCCTCATCTTTCACACTTATATACTAATGATAACAGATATAATGTTGTACTGAAACTTTAAATATACTTGATCTGGTAGCAATGACTGAATTGGTATAGGTCAGGGAGTGGAATGGGTAATTGTGCATAACTTACAGTATAAACATTATACATCCATAATTACAGTTTAGTTTCTTAAATAAGGAAAACAGACATACATAATTCATGGAAACACTGGAAACTGAAAATTTTGTCTGACATGCATGAGAGACAAATCTCTCTAGCCACAATTGCATTTTGTGGTTACAAGAAACATGTATATTTCACAAACACATGACTTTGCTAAAACCATGAACATGAAATTATGTGTATTTTCTCTTTTATATATTAATTACTAGAAATGTATATACCGCAAATATGAGCTGGTTTGTATTTAATTGACTAATGCATAATTTAAACAAATGGCACTTTCTCTTGTTTAAAAACCTTTGACTGTTTTATTTATTTTTCGCAGCTCCTGAGATTTCCAAAGCAAGAAAACCCCAAAATTTATCAAATCAAATTAACAAATCTAAAAAATAATGGTAAATATCATTGAGGACACATACTGTGTGAAAATCATACTGTGTGAAAATCATGCTTACCATATCAGCGTATCGGTAGGCATTTATTTTCTACCAACCATGTAGACTACAGATTTGGAGTGGGCAATGTTGCTATGACAACAGGAACCTCTTCAATTAAAGATTTTAAGTACAGCACTATTCCAAAAAGAGCTCAAAAGAGCTTTGTCACGGTGAAGATGTATCAGACAAAGAATATTAATGATCCATTTTTATATATCACTTTTGTAGTGTGACAACCAACCACAGTGCATTACACTATACTCCACATTAACACAGCTACTATGTCTCTAATATCTACAAGGTGGTTTACTGAACATCACATTTTACCGCAGTCATGGACCAGTATTAGGTCTCATTTCAAGTGTAGATGAGCACTGTCTAGACTAGCACACACTCACACACACACTTACTCCCGCAGATTACGATATAACGCAGTGTTTTGACTTCATTGTTGCGGGAACAAGCAACACCCCTTTTATCCAGGAACATAAACAGCAATTCATCAGGTTATTGTAAAGATCAGTTCTACATGTGATGATTAGAAAACATCACAGGAGCAGGGTCACTTGCAGAGTAATGCGCCTCAGTGCAACGGAGCTGATTTAAGATGAAATAAAATGTTATTAATCCACACACTGGGGAAATTCAGTTGTTACAGCAGCAGACACATCAGAATGAGGTAGACACGAGAATAAAGAAATATAAAAAGTCTGGGGCTATGAAGTAAAAGCCCTGGGTGATGCCATGAAGAAACGACGTAGGACATGACAAAGAAATGGAGGAGGATGTGGAAAAGAACACTTTTGCACCAGAGGTTGGAGTGGATCTTTAAGAGTGCATCGGCCAGCGAGAAGTATTGGACCTGAAAGGTATGGTTCACCAAAAAAGACGTCTTCAAACTTGTAAAAAATAAATAAATAAAAACATAAAATGCCTCCATACTGCTCCTGTGGTGTAATCCAAGTTTCTGTAAATGACCTTGTTTCGAGTCAAATTTGAATGTTGTGGTTCACGGACACTTGCATGACACTACAGGAGCAGTATGGAGGCAGTATGAAGAATTGATCCCCAGTTTCTTCAATTGTATTGATTTGGCTGCAACGTTGTTTACCCCTGAAACTCCAAAAGTGTTTTGTGGACTCAAAAACTTCACTCACCCCTCCATCGGCATATTAGTGAGTAGATAATGAGTGACTTTTAATTGTTCGGTGAACTATCTCCTTAATGAAAGGAATGAAAGAGACAATGTGCCTGACAATGAAATCCACTCAGTCTCAGGGGGAGTCTTAACCGTGTGCATAGAGCTCTTTCTTGAATGTTAGGGACCAGGCAGGAAGGCAAAGGACAAAGCTGTAAAAATTAATTTTTCCTTCTAAAAGTGGTAAATAGGGTTAGGTTGTTTTTTTTTTACAAATGAAAAATAAATAAAAACTTAAAGAGGTCAACTAAACAATAAGGCAATTTAAGCTTCAACATAACTACTAGTCCTCCCTTTAAAAATGACATTTAAATACACGGGTGGACTAGTCCAGACAGGCACACAGGGGAAACCTAATCAAACATACAACATTGACTACCCAAATAACCTATCAACATACAAACATAAAAAACCTTTCAAAATAAGTATATACAAAAATTAATAGGATTAACCTTCAACAAATCAAACAAAGTCAAACAAAGTTTCAACCCCATCCTAAATGTAATCCCCCCTCTTCAATCTGCCTTCTCCACTTCCTGTGGGCTGGGCTTAAAAGACCTCTGCCTGCAGACTTCAGGCCTTTTGCCAGGGGAGCTTGGTACAAAAATAGATGATATGTTATTGGAATTAAAGAGAAACACAGAATATTAGCCAAATTGTGTGCACCCTACTCAGAAAATAAACTGTCAATTAAATAAAGATATGCATGAACAAATGAATATGTATAATGTTTTTACTGGCATGAAATGTAGAATCCAAACAATACATACTAACAATGCCTGTGCTCAGTGTAGTTATGTCATTAATTATAGGACTATTAAAATATTTTCATTTACTTTTTAAATATGTCCCAACACACTGTTTGTTCACTGTGTTTTGTGTTTCTTTTATTTCTGAAATAGATTTGATATAACAGTGGCATTTAAAAAACGACCTGATTTTCTATTCATTTAATATTTTCAGTGTAGGGAAGGTTATTAAATACATAGAAGTTTAGAAGTTAAATATAGAAGTTAAAAAAATCAACAAGCACTGTTTACCAAATGTGGCCATTATAATTTAGAAAATTTTCAAATTCTACTATGAAGTATTCTCACCGTATATCTGAGTGTGCAAACTTTTATCATTAGTTCTGAAAAAAGGATAACCTCTATCTCTAATCAGAGGTTGAAGCGTGGTTCACACTCTTGATTAAAGATAGGAAAAAAACTCTCATGCATCACTACAACTATTGCTGAATGCCAACTCACAGTTAGAGTATAGTTTTCCATTCACCCACACATTCATAGTGTAAAGCGGTTTGAGTGGTCAAGAGAAGAAAAGCACGATATAAATACAAACATACAGAAACATGAGACTCTATGACATGCACCAAGCATCAGGCACAAAGAACGTTTCTAGGAATTTTCAAGTTTGGGAGGTTGTTTTCTGTGACATTTTTGAATATGATGGACATTCAGTAACAAAATCATTCACACACTGGTTGTTTTCTGCATGTAGTGCTTTTCTGAAACAAACACACTTAAAAACGAATAGTATATAATTGGAGGCAATTCAGGATTCAGTATCTTGCCCAAGGTCATTCAATATGCAGACTAGAGGGGCTGGTGATTGAACCACGATCTTCTGGCTACTGGAAAGCACACTTTACCTCCTGAGCCACCATTGATCCTGGATAACTACAGATGATTCACAAAGAGATTGACATGCAGACAGACAGATTTGCCCATACACACTCCACTGACATGTTGACACTAAATATGGAGAGGAGTACTGTAAGTCAGCACCCATGTCTGTGCATGTCTGGGGCATGAACAGCTGAACATGCATGCGCACACGCACAGTGTACGGGGTACAGTGTATGGTGCAGAGTGAATTTAGAAAACTTTTTGTTCATCCGAACTGGTTTATCTGCAATGAAGGCGTGGTGAGTCCATGATCAACTGGATTCCGTTTTAATGCACCAATATTACAGTCTATATCCAAATGATAATCAATTAGCTTTTCACGTATGTGGCTTCTATATGAGTTTAAATTATTTATTTGACTCATATTCAGTTGAACAGACTTGCACAATTACTAAAAGATACTAAAAGATTCTTATGTACAATTACAATACAAATACACTGTGGAGGTACTACAGCGCATAGGGGAGGATGAGGCCACCACAGGATAGTGTACAGTTGTGTCATGTCTCCTGTGTTTTTGGTCCTCTTTTCTATTATGGACTGTGTTTTCTTATGTTTGGAAAAGTTTTTACACTCTCTGTGTCCCCTCTCCTGTGTTCCCCTCTGTGTTCATCTCTGTTTCCTGTTTTATTTTGTAGTCTCTGCTCCTGGTGTGTTTTCCCCCTGGACTTCCTGCCCTCGTCAGGTTCACCTCATTGTCCTGTGCCACCTGTCTCTAGTTTCTCATTAGTTCAGTGTGTATTTAAGTCTTTGTGCTTCCCTATGTCTTTTTCAGTTCGTTGTTGTGAGATGCCATTCCATGTCCCTGTGTCCCTGTTTCACCACCCGTTGTTTCCAGTAAGTCTGTTGTGTTTTGTTATGTCTGGCTCTGAGGCCGCAACAACACATAGACAAGGCAGTGTGATGTAGCAAATTATAATATGCTTTATTGATTTAACATAAACGGAACTGAGCGATGGAGTGTGCAAGTGAGCGTCAGTAGTGTGTGAGGGTGTTTGAGTGCTATGTAGTATGTGTGGTGCATGTTGTCAGGTGCAGAACAAAACAAAAGTAAGTGCAGCAGGATGGAGATCTCAGGGATGAGTGAGAGAGCGAGACAGCCCATGGCAGGGGGTTTATATCAGCAAGCCAATCAGGGAGCCATGCACAGGAACTGTTGATTTTGGATTTTGTTATTATACCCTACCTTATTCATTAAAGGACACTTTTTGTTGAAAACCTTTTGTACTGCCTTTTGGGTCCACCTGCTCCCTTACCCTCTCCCCACAAAACGTGACACACCCGAGTTGCCTCATAACGGGGACAGTGGTGCCACTTTGGAAAATATGCACCAATGGAAACGTAGGAGGAGTCAGTGTGTTGACAGCCTTTCCAGTTCATCTGTAATGTTACACAAAGTTTAGGGCACGTATGAACAGTAGAGCACTTGAGACGTAGCTCAGGATCCCAAAAAGCAAAAGAAGAAAACTACCGAAGCCAGCAGCAGAATCAGACATCTGAGCACAGACTAAGTTCACAAGTAACATTGCTTTGTTACTGACACAGCAACTTACATTATAAAAAAAACATATATTTATATTCCCATTCAAACCCAGCTTAGCGCATTGACACTGCTTGTGTATGGGCGGTTTACCTTCACTAGTGCGACTACAACAAGGAGCCAGTCGGAGCTAATAACTGTAGGCTAAACGTAAAAAGGACAGAGGCCTATGCTTTGAGGACAAAATGTGCTGTTGAGGACTTTTATTTAATTTCAGTGCTGCTAAAAAAGCTTCTTACAGAGAATTTGTTGATGAGGACAGAACTCCTCATGCCATCTGTATCTGACTTCACATGGGGTCAATGTGCATGTGCAGCTTTTCTTTCAGCTCAATTACAGTGTATGGGAAAAACTTGAAATCAAAAGAAGTCTCTGCTCGCTCTACCATCCCAGGTTGGTGGAGAAAAATGAACAGGACTATTCAAAGGTATTGTAAATGTGTCTTCATTAATATTGTGCAGTCTCAATGCCACTATGTTGTGTGTATGACTTACAGAAGATACTGAGGATATCTTACTCATTTCCTCTTCCATTCAACAACGCAATGTCAAAAACCATTGCTACTAAAAATGTTGGTTCAGCAGATTAACTATGAAGTTGTTCCTACTCCTACAAGCAATGCATGGAAACCGTATGATGTCATCAGCGCGCTAGAGACGGCTCACCCTGATGCCGTCCTCATCACCGCTGGAGACTTCAACCAGTGTAATTTACGGACTATATTTCCCAAATATTACCAACACATCGACATCCCCACCCGTGATAAGAACACCCTGGATCATGTGTACAGCAACATACGCGGTGCATACAGGGCAGCTCGCCGCCCCCACTTCGGACACTCAGACCACATCTCACTGTTCCTGTATCCAGCTTACAGACAAAAACTGAAACAATCCAACCCTGTCACAAAGTCAGTTAAGCTTTGGACCACAGAGACTGAGGGCATCCTGCAGGACTGTTTTGCTCAAACAGACTGGGATGTGTTCAAAGCTGCAGCCACAAGGGAGGACTCTTCTGTCAGAGGCTGAGGAAGTTTGGGATGTCTCCTAAGATCCTCAGCAACTTCTACAGCTGCATCATCGAGAGCATATTGACCAGCTGCATCACCGCGTGGTACGGCAGCACATCTACTATGGACCGCAAACGCCTGCAGAGAGTGGTGAAGACAGCAGAAAAAATCATCAAGACCTCACTGCCTTCTCTGCAGAGCATTTACCAACGCAGGGTTCACAGGAGAGCTGCCTCCATTCTTAAAGACCCCACCCACCCCCAACATGGACTGTTCACACTTCTACCCTCAGGCAGCAGGTATAGAAGTGTTAATGTAGGACAACCAGACTCAAAAACTCTTTCTTCCCCACTGCCATTAGACTCCTCAACAGCAGACAGGACTCTAATCTACCTCACAACTGCAACACTGGTCTCGATTTTAACTTAAAGTATTCCATTTGTACTGTTTACATTTATATTGTATACATTTTATTTAATTTTTCCACTGTTACTGTTCAATTTGCACCGCTCAGTTTTGCACAATCCTCACCTTATTCACCTCATTCGCCTTGTTTCTGCCTTATTTTTATATGTTCATAGCCTTATTGTATTTTATGTAAATATTGTTTTCTTATGTCAATTTGTTCGGTATTCCAGAAAGGACAGCACAAGAATTTCAATTCATAGGGAAACGTGTGTTCTCTGTGTATTTCACAATAAAATCTTTGAATCTTGACAGCTGTGGTGGCAGTGTATGATTGGAAAGTGCTGCACATAGATGCACTGTATGAATGTGTGTGTTAATGGCCAAACCGTACAGGAAAGTGCTTTGAGTCATCAAGAATGGGACATTGCTGTAAAAATACAGGGAAAAAAGAGCAGTTTTTCTTCAATGCAGTTCAATACTATAAATCTTGATGCCTTTGAGGGAAACATTTACAGTATAATACAGTATTTTTTGGTCCACTATGCATAATCATTTGGCAACCCATGATCTGTCAACTTATAGGAACAAAATAGGCATTAAAGTCTCTAGATTGATTTTTATTCAAGATCTAAGATAAGAAAGAATTGAAGATGAAAATTTCCATGATGACTGACAGCAAAAAATTATACCTACTGCTGCTTATACATCCTGCTCCTGGTTTACTTTTAAAACAAGGTAAGTTTAATCTTATCAACAGCAAACAGCATTTCCCTGTTTTGTCCTCTTGTTGAGTTTTCATTTGCAGAAATAATACAAGTCCACTGCAAGTCTATTGCTTTTTGTACGCTGAATGATAATTAAAGTCATGCCCTCTATGAAGGCACCCAACCCAGTTTTTGCTGCCAACTTGTGTTCAACTTGCAATCTCAAGAGGATCGCACAAGCTCTGCAAATAATCAACATGCTTTTATCTTATTACATTTTTAGGCAATTCATTGGTGTCAAACTTGAAAGCTGCACAAAAGCCAATCAGGGCATGTGGTTGTTAGAAGACAGGAGAAGAACACTATTACATCATACATATACATTTTATTTATTCATTCATTTATTTATTTATTTCAGATCATGATTGTGTGTGGGCGTGGTTGGCCTGCCCCCACTACTAAAAGAATCTTCGAGGAAACACTGTACCATCATGATATGGTTGATACTGTCCAGCATCAGCCAAAGTAAGCAAGTCTCCAAGAGGCAGCATTTGTTGTGTGTCGTAAAAACATGGCAGAAGGAGTGGTAGGCAGGTGGAGGCTGTAACAACTGTTAGTAATCTCTGTCCATAGCTAACAAATGCTAACATCCACTGTTGCCAAATTGCCTGCGTTTTACAAACGCTTATATTTTGACCTCAGTCTGACATATGGGGTTGATGTCTCCACCTAATGCAACAAGCTGTCAACCTTTGTTAAATTATAAAAATAACATCATCATTTTTATGTATAATATATATTATATCAATATAAAACTTAGTGTAATTAGTAGTTTGAGTATCAGTCATTTTTGACCAACACAGAGATAATACTGATAACTGAAAACTTTGGTCACTATAATTCACACTTTTTCATCTCTACATGTCGATCACATCAAAAATTATGATTCTAGAAATCTTGTCACAATAAAAAACCTTATGATATTTCCCTTATGGATGTACTCAGTCAGTAATATGTTTTAATAAACTTCCTGACTGTTTGGTCTAACAGTTTCACATTGCACCTTTAACCTTCTTTAATCTCTATGTATCCGCTCAATCAACGTGCACTCATCTGTGGAATACAGTGCATGTGTCTGCACTGCCGAACATGCACATGGACTCAACAACACAACTTCCTACCAGCTTCGTAGTACAGTTTAACACTAGGGTTGAACACCATTGAACCAGGGTTTGTCCAGCCCGACTTCCTTTGTTAACCCTGTTCAATTCAGAGTAGGTTGAACTAGCTTCCTAGTACAGCCCCCCCATCTGTCTGGGAGAGAGGCCTGGGAACCCAGTGCATTCTGGGTGTGGTAGTATTTCTACCTGTACTATTTTTAAAAAAATGTCCCACCTATCAACTGCCAAGATGCACACGTTTTATTAGAAGGCCATCATCTAAGCAGGGAATTTACCTTTACTTTTATATTGGCAGATACTATTTTTCAGAGAAAGTCTAGAATCTACAATCAATCAATGAGAAGTTTGGAATAAAAAATACTACTATAAACAGGTTGGTGTTCTGATAGAAGTGGTACAAGGTTTGGCAAACATTTGTTGGACAGAAATGGATTCTGCTCACTAACAGAGCTTGGCAAATGGTTTACATCTGAGAAAAGTCTCTTATCCAAGGATAATAAACCCCAATTAAAGTGTGTGTGTGTGTGTGTGCATGTGCATTTTTGTGGAGCAATTGTTTGGTGGTTATTTCAGGCAAATGGTGGGGCTCAGTAAGAGAGAGAGAGAGAGAGAGAGAGAGGGGGAGAGAGAGTCAGCCTCTCTCAGCCTACACAATCTCCCGACACAACCCAAGGCTCAGTAATGTTGGATACGCTGTGAGAGTGAGCTGTACCTTGCCTCACACACTCTTCAATCACCTGCTCGAGGACACACACACACACACACACCCGGTGAGTAGATCTCTCTATCACTGTTACTGTTTGCCTTTGCCTCTGCCACAGTTATGTCGAGCATCTATTTGACGACGGGAGGTTTTGCTCATGTGTATGCTCTTAGCTGTTCAGAGAGATTACCCTGCACAGAGATTACCATCGTGTTCTGAACTGCTCTCTGTTCATACTTTCTACCACTAGATAGTTATCCAGGGGGAACGGTTTGTCATTGGTAAGGAGCTAAAATGAACGAGGGTCCCTTAATTCTATAATCTTTTAATACCTCTAAGCTGTCGGCTGTTTGCAGCATCCCAGCAGGGGTCTGGCTCAAACTAACAAGTCCTCTTACTCACAGATGCACACATAGATGGAAAGAGCAGCTGAGGAGGCTATAAAGTCATTGCTTGACACCTTGTCATATTAGAGCATGAGCCCTTCAGAAATGACATTTATAACACACATGATTACCAAGCTGACTGTAAAAATGCATGTATAGTTTGTGGGTGTGATTAATGTGCGCACACAAACACACACACACAAGCACTCCCACATGCATGCTGTTGTTCTGCTCTGCGAGAAGAGAACCAGTCACCCGTGCCCTTTCCTTCCCACTCATCCCAGTCAGATCAGCACTTCAGCACATGTGGCAGAGCTGTAGAGGAAGACGATAATGAAGTAGAACGATTATTTTCACACATACATGAGCTGAAATCAAATTGCTGTCATCTGTATGTAAAGTAAACCCACAATAAATGTACACTAGTGACGTATATTTTAATTCATATTGTGCCAGAGTTTTGAGAGAAAGATATCCTTTAGTGAAGAAGCTCAAAATGTGGAGAAATATGTTTGTGTAAGGGTGAGAATATTAGAGTTATATATATATATATATATATATATATACAGATTTACAGTTAGCATTTCCCCATCCAAAGTTCAAAAAAACACCCACCGATTAACACTTTGTCCCTTGTTTTTTTACTTTGTGTTTGTTGTTTGATTAGTCAATACAAAAAACACAAATACAAAAATGAAACCCACATAGACTATTGATTGAAACCTTTATGGTTTAAAGGTCCAGTGTGGTGAACGGGATCTAAAATATCCTAGTGATGTTTTCACAAGTCTGTTCTAAATTTGTTTCTTTACCCTAGAATGGGCCCTTTATTATTCAATTACTTTACATTTACACAGGGAGAGGGTCCTCTACACAGAGGTGGCTATGTTTTTTACAGTCATCCCAACTGGACAAACTAAACACCTTTTGAGTTTTATGACAACTGAAGGCTGCCATAGGTTTTCTTTAATGTTTGGAAGTGGAGGGTCAGGTGAAGGGTGTTCATCCGCAACATGACACCACCACAAAATTCCACACACTGAACCTTTAAGGAGTCTCCATTGTTGGAACTATGTCTTAGCAATCACCAGTCAACAGTCCTTTAACTTTGGACAGAGCAAGAGATATTAACCCATCCTGATTTTAGCTCTGTCTTCTACACTTTTCAAAAAAGACATGAGCAGTGATTTCATAAAAATGTCAAGTGAATTTGAAGTGGGTTAGAGTTAAAGTTGCAAAAAATAACAAAAAAAGGTTATTATCATGATAAGGTGGTAATTACACATGGCTGTAATAAACAGAGGAAGTGGAAACAAACAAACAAGAAAGAATGTTTGCTGCCAAAATAACTTTGAGAACAAGAGTCACATGAACAGACATTTTTTTCATTTAAGCAATTTGTATGTTTTTGTGACATGTTAGCTAGTATTTGCCATATTTCATACATACAAACAAATACAATGATTCAAATGCCCATAGCTACACAACAACCAACCAATCAGTCATGTGAGTTAAATGTGTGCTTCTTATTTGGAAAATATGTTTTCACCTCCCATTAAGCACATCTCTTCTATTAACTCTATTACAAATAATCCAAAATCCACCTCAAGCAAGCGTTAAGAAAATTATTTTTGCAATAGAGGAGGTTTTCCTTTAAAATTTTGTGATTTTCATCAATTTTTTCAAATACAACACTCCAAAAGATACATTGAAGGAAACAGGGCTGTTGGGGATTGGCAGTGTTATCAGGTAGTTTCCTAAGAATGAAATTTGCTTTTCCCATATGTGCAGTACCAAACACGGAGCACATGATGCATAGGTGGAAGGAGAGGACCAAGCTGGTGGAAGGCTCTTTCAGATGAGGCAGCAAAAAAAAGTTGTGCATAATGTTTCAAACAGACATCTCAGAACCTGGTCTGTTCAAACTGAGCAAATGCAAAGCACACAAACACAATTTCACCTCAGCCAAGAGAGGAAATTAAATCAGCATAAAAATAACTGAACATGTATTGTGTTTAAAGCAGGAGCTTTACCCCCCTTGCAGCCATCTGAAGGCATCAAGTCAAAAATTGTGTAAATCTGCACCATCTGATTTGAGAAGTGCCACACTATAGCGCAGTCCCATTTATTAAATCGCATGCAAATAACACCAGGCTGCTATGAAGTGTCCCTATGAAATACTACACATATCAGAGTGGTGCGTCAAGTGTGAGATTTTAGTGGAGCATCAATCCCATGTTTCACGAATGACTTTGCAACTTTTATTTTTAGCAAATGTATCATTTCATCTTTTACACTTGAAACAGTGTCAGTGCTTTTGTGTCCGATTTGACAATATGATGTGAATATGATTTATGTTGTAATCTAGAATAGAAATAAAACTGATATAGCATCAGATTGATTTGGTATTATGCATGGCAACATCTTTTGGAGGAAATAGAATGAAATATATAAAGTTTATATATTAACCTGAGCTAAAAGTTGCTGTGTTTGTTACTTTAGAATAAGCTCTTTACTTCCAGTCCGCCATGTTGCACCAACATGTTTCTACAGTAGCCCAGAATGGACAAGCCAAACAATGGCTGTGGAGAGAATCTCTGGATAAAATGTCATTTGTAAACACATAATTCAAACTGGATAATATTGCTATGTCTGCTACATATGTAAACAGGCTGTTTGTTAATACAATGGCAAAATATTTATAAAAGCCAAATCAACTGAATTAGCCAATCATTTCTTATTATGTTAAGCTATATTCAGAATTATGCAAACAGCTTGTTCTGATAGAAATCAATTTAAGTCTTAAGAACTAATTGGGCATGAATACTTCCAGAGCCATGCCTTTAAATCCAAGAGTGTATAAAAAATGCATTCCCTTTGTGTATGATGAAATCCATTGTGGCTAAAGAATTCAACAATATTACCTGAATCAAGACAGCTAGTTATTGGGCTGCAAGAAGTCAAATTGAAGGTGGTGATACTGTTAAAGTCATTAAGTCGATGAAAATAAATCAGTGTGTAACAAAGGCCGAGATCACCTTGATAAATTGATGTTTACCGCACCATGCTGTGGCCTAATGGAGACATCTCTTGTTAGTTTGTGAGCTATTAATCCATCAGAGATCAGATTAAGGGAGCAGAGATTAGATGTCAGGAGGACCTTGGCTGAGTGGCCAGACAGACAGGGAGGTATTAGGGTCATGTCACTGGAGCTGAAGTCTAGCATGGATCATGGCCAGAGCACTGGCAGAAAGACCTAAAGGGATTTAGTCCAAACTCCATAGGCAGACGAATATGTCAGAGCAGCGCTGCCAATAAGGAAGGCTTTAAAAGTAAAACTGCTGCTAATCCCCACTGTGGGGTTCGACCTCAGGTCACTTTGCTTTCACAGAAGGTACACAAGATGCAGTCCTGTTAAGAGCTGTTTATTAGATCTCTTCAGACTGTGAACAAAGGCAAAGTAAAAATTGTATGTGAGGACTCACTCACCCATATCAACCTGTTAAGGTCATACAGATATGGTTTCCTCAGTTTCTGTATATCATAGGACTTGCTGGGAACAAGCCTGAAGTTAGTCACAATGTAAGGACTAGGGTCCGGGGCAGTTTGATACATTGCTTTATGGTACTGTGGGAATTATAAAGCCAAAACATAATTCACCTCCAAAATAGAAAGTGTCACCTATGGGTTTGGTGACAGAAGCGAGTGACTCATCCAAATGACATGAGATTCTCATGGTGCTGGGACATTCACAGTATGCAGTGCAAAGATTGTAGCTCAATGATGCATCACTCATATGACAGGCTGTAAATGGCATGCATCGTAATTTTGAAATCATTTAAAGCATTAGTGTCACATTGTGTAGCTTGTCAAAGTTTGTGTGAGGCATCCACAGCTGGCTCATGGGGCAGTAAAAAGCCTGTTTGAGGTTCGTTCAGTCAGGGCCACATGCTATCATCAGGCATAGATCCCACCATAAAAAACCCTATACTCCTGAGCTGTTGTGCTTTAACAGAAGCATTTTCAACAGGTTGCTTTTGTAATAGGAAACTATACAGCTGGAAGTATGGCTCCCTGCTAGTCTTTGCTGAGAATGTGACGTGCGCAACTTCCAAATGTGTGTCATGTAAACCAAAGAGAGCTGACTGACTTTTACAGGGGCAAATGTAAAATATTACTATTGAAAATATATACAAGTTAAAGGAACAGCCATACAGATGTCTAAAAAAACAAGCCTTTCCCGCCTGTAAGGAAGGGCTGCACCCTTGGAAGCATCCAGGACTGTACATCATCAGACGAAAAACGAATACATCAAAATATCCCAATGTATAAAAATGCACAGCATCTCCACTCAATGCAGAGATCAGCTGGAGGTGTGGAGGTTTTACAACTTTCACCCACAAAAGCCTTTTCTGTACAGTGACACTGAATGTATTTAAGAAGATTTTTCGTTTAATATGTGCTGCTAATTGTGAGTGTTGAGGAAAGACTAGAACCACATAAAACACATCACAATGTTTTTGTACTTGAATGTTAAAACAATCACTGTGTTTTTCACATCTCCTAAGTCAGTCCTAGAATTCGAAAAGTCTTGCTTTTAACTTATATTCAGTAATGCCATTAAATTGTCATTAGTATTTTATTTCTCTATTTAAAATTGTTTCAATTCAAAGTCATGCCTCTAAATTTAGCTAACTGGCGGCTGGCAGGTTACATCATCCCCATTGTCCAAACCCCCTCAGCCACCTGCTTTTGAATGTAATATGAGGCAGCTCTTAACGCGAGCGGTGGCAAGTGAACGTGAGCAAGCCAAGACTATTTGGAAACTGCTCAATCAGTATGTGCAGGTTGTGCAAGCCACTGTATTTTTACCTACTACTGTAATAAATAACTGAAATAACTTTCAAACAAGAGCGCTGCAGTGACATCAACAGACGTGTGTCAGCTCTCTTGGCTTTGGCCTTTATTAGCATATTAGCATTTTAATTATTGTCGACACATTTCTCCCGAGCATTCCTGTTTGATTTGGGCTTTGCTTGTCTCTTTCTTCCCTTTAGCCCCTGTCCGTTTTCGTATTTGGCCAATAACACCCTAAACACATCTGGATTGTGTAAATCCAGTTGTATGACTTCACACGTGGCTTTATATATTCAAGCTGTTTTCCACTTGACTGACAGGTGTTAAGGGTTTCTTTTCCCCACCATCAGGTCTCTTTTTGGGACAATGCGTCACCTGCTGCTGACTCTCATGCACGCAGTGTCAGGCTGTACTACAGTCAAGCCAGGCAACGTTTCTATTTTCAGCAGTGCTGGATCAGGGCTCCATAGTGTCAACAGGTGGACAAGCCAACCAGCAGTATGACTGTCAGCAGTCTTTTCTCCTCCTGTCTTCCTTTTGTCTCTCAAATCTTGGAATAGGTTTTCCCAATGAAATCATTTCAATGTTACATGTGCCAGGCTTTGTCTCACTCTTCAGCACAAAACATACATATACAGACAACATTAAATCACAGATAATGTTCAATTCTGTGTTATTTCTATAGCACCAAATCACAGCATACATTACCTCATGACCCTTTGCATTGTAAGGTCAGGGGGAGGAAAGTGGTGGGTTGTGTAAGTGCTGAATTTAATTAAAGACTGGTTGTGAAAATGTCAATAATAATGCATATAGATGTGATAATGTTATTAATAATAACATCAATTATGGCAATACCAATCCGACTATTGTTAATGACACAAATGCTGATAATAATAATAATTTTAATGAGAATCTGTTTTTTTAACAGTGGAGTTAGTAATATAACAGTTTAACCACTGCATATTTAGTTAATGTCCCTCACTTTAACTAATCATGTGAGGCAATCACTTTTCTTGAAGCTACATTAGGCTAGTAGACCTCACAAACTAGTTTAGGGTCATGCTGAAAGCATAATATTGCAGATTCCACAACACAGGCAACTTGTTTGCACTTTTTCTGAGATCAGAAGTTATGAGTTACCCATAAAACCAACAAGGGTTGCTGCTGAATAATGTTTACACAGCTATGACAAGGTGGAACAGAATGTGTGGCTCGCGGCTTAATGGTTTTTTGAATTTCTACCAGAGGACTTTATCTGTGAGGGCCTTCCAAAAAACAAAGCGACTGTGAGGTGTTGCAACTCCATCCCAAATTTTTGGGGGAAAATTATGTTCCTATGAAGTCATATCCACACAAGTATAACATGTTTCAATGAAAAATGTGTGCATATTTAAGGGATTTATGAATACTTCATGAGTTAGAGCAGACAGTGGGAACAGCAGAGACACAGGACAGAATGATGTAAAAGAAAGGATCAGTTTGTAGACGGTTGGCCGACATGAACACAAACACACACCCTCCTGTGTTGACTCATGTACACTTCATACATTTTGGTCCAGCGGTCAACATAGTGAGACTGACCCAAGGCAAAAAAAAACTTCTGCATACAATGTGATTTATTTGATTGTTAAAGTGAGCAAATGATCTGTGTCAGTGCTACAAGAAAACAACTGATGTTAGGAAATTAATATCTGTTTCCTGTCCCTTGGCTTCGACTGACAGACTTTTTCTAGCTTTACCTCAGCAGCAACAACACATTTTTTACACCTCTGTGGCTGCTGAGCAAGACACATTATGTACAGGAGAGGTTTTTTGAGAAATGACTAATGCTGTTCTTCCTCGTTTTAATTTGGATGTAAAAATCTGTGTGGTTGGTGAGTTGGACTGTTTAATATGAAAATCTTGTTTTATAATATAAATATTGGTATTTTTTCCCCCAATTTCAACAAAAATCCACCCCCTCTCCGTCAATTTTTCCATTTCTTTTCCAAACTGCATCTGCATTGATGAAGCAAGTGTAATTGACAACAACTGAAAGTCTGAATAATGTTAGTTATACTTGTTTTGACAGGAATAATAAGCTGTTGAGTTCAAATCACACTGTAGACTTGTTGGATACAATAAATGTATTTCTATATTAGGCGGTATGGCTCTGTTCTGGGACCTCCCTGCCCCTCCATGTATATATGTGGAAAGATATATTTGACAAGGACTTGATATTTTCAGTTTTAGTGTCAAAATGTGAATCATGCAGTTCCAGTATAGGAACAGGTAACAGGTCGAGACAACATTGGTTATTATTGTAGTTGTTGGTGGGTGATTCAGTATGTGACAGTATTGACTCTGAACATAAACATTATTGATTTTTAAGAAGCTGTAACCAAATAGTCTTGATTAGGGTTTTTTACTTGACTTTACAAAGAACTAATTACATATTTTACAACAGTTTTAACAGAGAAGTAGTTTCCCACTCTAGGTCGAGGTTAATGTTATTTGCTGGGAAGTAAATGTAAAATTGCTTGTGAGAAAACTGTTCCTGTGTTTGTCATGTGCGACTGAAAGGCGGATTTAAGGTAATATGTGTGTGTGGGTGTTTAAGAGAGCTTAGCATTGAATGTATAAAAATATATTCACCTACTCACATACGATATGTTGTTAAGAAAAAACTAGAGTGAATGTGATCCCTTCCCTCTCAGCTAACAGTGTGGACT
Organism: Paralichthys olivaceus; assembly: GCF_024713975.1. Classification (NCBI taxonomy): domain Eukaryota; kingdom Metazoa; phylum Chordata; class Actinopteri; order Pleuronectiformes; family Paralichthyidae; genus Paralichthys; species Paralichthys olivaceus. The sequence goes on from NC_091109.1 coordinate 15,049,293, forward strand.
GTGTGGACTATTAAGGACATCCTGTCAAAAACTAGTTATTTTGTTTCCTCTTTCCCTCAGCATGTAGTCAGTTAATGGACTGAAATAATATATTTAATATCTGAATAGGTTAACCTATGACCACTGGTGAAATTGCACGTAATTCCATTGTGGCAGTTGTGGTTTAGGTTGATGGTTCAGTCAACAATGTTTGTGACGTGGACGAAGGTTATTTTCCTCATTATCTTCATTTTCAAATAATAATTATTTCAGCACCTTTTTACAGAAGCAATTTGTATTTGCCTAATCACAATGATCCATGGTTAGTATAAATTACATTCTGTTTACTTGTATTATATTTAAGTTTTTTATCATCACTAATGCAAAATTGTTTGGGTGGAACACTGCCTTTGGTACAGGAGGCTTTTGTTAGATTCCCAATCAGGGCATGACAAGTCCAGTGTGGGCCCATAAGCAAGGCCCGTATTGCCAGTCTACAGAACGAGTAAAACTACAAAAAGGAGAGTCATACTAGAATGACAATATGACAATATGACCTCCAATTTTAACTGTACTGGACATGAACCCATGTGTCCCCTGATATACTGAAGAGGGAACCGGTAGTGTGCATGGACAGGATGAAATGTACTCTGTCCAGGTGCTACTAGCAGTGTGAACACCAGCACTACATAAATAAACATGTCCCTGCCTATTTATCACTCAGGATCATGATATCTCTGACAGTATGTACTTCTAGCAGCTTACCAGTTCCCTGCCTGTAAAATGATCCTATAAGTGATGACCTTTTTATAGTATCTGAATACATCAGAGACGTGTGTGTTGGATCTGAGGAAAGAGAGCAGAACTACAGAGAATGTTGGTCACTGTTGAAACAGATCGTAATTAAGATCAGTGGAGGGATGGATGAAGAGATTGGAGTGTGTCAGGAATAATCTTGTAGATTCCTCTGTGCTTCAGTCTGATGTGGTTATCATTTGCCATTTTCGGAAATGGGTGGGTTAATTCTGGAACCATGACAAACCAAAACAATTCAAGCCGGACAGGATGGGCTCAGATGTCTTATGTTGATGACATTCTGGAGCTGTGATGATTCATGCAAACAACATGAAGAGCCTGTCATCTGCAGATCACTTGAGATGTTTCTGCTTCCTCTATTCCTCCCTGCAATACTTAAAACTTGTCTGCTAAAATATAGCAGCATATGGTTGTAGACATTATGGGTTCTAGAAGAAACTAGTTAGTGAACCTTGCCTTTGTTTAAACAGAAGGATCTACTCAGTCACTACAAACCCCTATTTTGGGTTTTGGAAGTATAACACATCCCTCCAGAATCACTTGAACCTTGCTGCTGGTCCTGTATTATTGTTATTTCATCATATTTTCTTGAACGTCTCTCTCAATGCTCTCTTATGCCAAATCATTGTTATTATTGTGATATCAAAAAAGCAAAGTAGACACACACTCTCTCTCTGCCTTTGACATTATTCATTAATTAAGTATTTATTGTTTTTGGCATTCTTGTATTATTTTGTCAGTTAAATAAATAAATAGAAATTAAAAAAAAGATCTTATTTGGACTTCCATAGTTACCCCTAACAAACACAGCATAACAAAATTTGGGACAGTCAGAAACATTGCATTAACTTCCATGGTTTGGTATCATCGATCCTCATTGAGTTGCTTTGAGGAGCCCATGTTGTCCTGTACGACCATAAGTGTTTATATTTCAGGAAACTGAAAATAAAAAAAGATTGCGGCACACATAAAGTAATGCTGCCTGTTTTATGAATATTTGTTTGCTACCCAGGTTGTAAAGTTAAACATCATTGAACCCTCTTATATGACATGATACTGCACATAGGTCCAAAGGAAAACATAGCAATTGTGTTTGCGAAAAAGATGCATGGGAAAAATGTATAAATATATTAATTTAAAGGTGGCCAAACAGTGATCAGAGTTAAGGAGGAGTAATTTTAACATAAGTTAGTAGTAGAGGCAATATACTGTGGAAGTTGTACAAATTGTTGAGTAGGTGAGGAGAGGGATTTTATATCTGGATTTCTAGAGGATGGAAGAACCTCTTGCAGTCATTCAGTCAGTCTTTGACGAACCAGTCCCACTGTGTGGGAGAAGTTGTCCATGACTGAGAGGTGTTTCGACAACATCCTCCTTTCTGTGAATATCCACAGAGTACACAACTCCACTAATTGGACTTAGACAGCCCTCTGAATTAGTTTGATGGAACTGTTCTGCTCTGTTTCGTATCCCACTGACTGGAAAGAGAAATAGCATGAGTCTCGGATACCCTGACAACCACCGTTTACTGATGGTGATGTGTCCTGTTGAGAGCTTCCTGAACCTAGTCCTCTCTTTTCATCATCCCTGTGTGAGGCTGCAGACATGTTCACGTTTGATATACTGTCTCACATTATAACTCAGCACAGCCATGTTACATTCCCCAAAGACATGGAGCCATCACTCAGGACTGGAGCAAACATGTCACTTACATCTGACACAAACATGATACTTATCTTTCTGTCCCTCCTGCTCCCAAAGATGATTTACTCAAATACATATTGTGTGTTATGAGGTGCCGCAGTCATTGGTGGCAGAGACAAACACTGTTTGACCCAGTATGCAGTTGACCATTTAGTGTATAATGTATACATAATGTGACTGTACTCTACTTCCAGTCATATTATGGATCTGTGTAAATAATAATAATAACAACAACACCCCAAAAATAATCATATAAAATAATAAAATAATGTCCCTAGTTACAGCAATTAATCAAATTAATTACAAATTTGCAAAATTGCAACAATTATAGAATAAAACAAACAGATACTTCCCTACAAATTCACAATTTCCTCTCGTTTGAGTAACATTTGTTAAAAACTTAATATTGGACTATATGTGGGATGCAACAATATAATTCGGTTGTGGTACTTCACAGGCTTCACATTACTCAAATGCCTTGATACAATTATTATTGGATCTGGGATGTGATCTGTTCTGGAAAGGTATAGATATTTGGTCTTGATTTAAGAGTTTTGAATCTTGTCCTCTTACTTCCTGTCCAGCTAATTCAGGGTTTCTGTCTTTTCCTGTAGGCCAACATGGACGAGGCTGACCTGCTGAAGGAGAGGCTCCAGGCCATCACGGTAGGGACCAGTACTGTGCCTCTGCTAGTAACAAGAGTAGGCTAGAATCCAAATAAACTCTATGGGGAAACTCTTATGAGGTGGAGGGACCAGGTGATTGTGTTCAGACTTCGGTTACTCGAGTATTTGCAATGCTACAACATGTAGTTGTAACTAGATTAGAATGTATGCATATATGAATAAAACAGGTTCATTATTAGTAATTAGAGTATTTTGCAAATGAAAAAAATATTCTTTTGTTTTACAGAAATGTAAGAAAACGATGAAGAATAGGGATGCTTTCTGCATCTTTAAATGAGTTAAAATGTTGTCTTTTTCTTTTCTTCCAAACTTGTTCCATATAAACATATAGACTGTGATGAGATCTTCTCCTAAATGACTCCAATGTAAGAGATAAGACACGGAATCCAAAGTCTTTTATTCTGTGAAAAACACATTCTAAACTCAACTGAACTAAATATGAGGCTTCAGCAGACTGCCAGTCAAATCAAGAGGGCATTTTAACAAAACTTTACTGACAATAGAAGATTAGAGGGGATAGTTCACCCAAAAATGAAAATTCACTCATTATCTACTCACCACTATGCCAGCGGAGGGGCTGGTATAGTGTTTGAGTCCACAAAACACTTTTTTGGAGTTTCAGGGGTAAACAGCGTTGCAGCCAAATCCAATACATGGCAGTTAATGGTGACCAACTCTTCAAACGTAAGAGAAAACAGAAAAAAACATTGAATGACTCCATACTGCTCCTGTGTATTAATTAACATTAATGTTCAAACACTCACCCAACAACAATCACAACATGCAGATTGCTTCAGCCTCATATTCATGCAAATGAACTTTAAAATGAATTTTTACCTAGAAAAGGACTGTGGAGTTTAGCCAATGTATCTTTTTTTCATTTGCATTTATATAGATGACATATGAAAACTGACATTAGGAAAATCTCAAAATGGAAATGAGAAAAGACGAAAGGAAAAGAGAAACAAGCGAACAGTAGCCAAGTGTAGGCTGCATATGGGCATGTTAGTATTAATTAATTTAGTGTGAATTGTGTGTTAAAAAATATTTTAGTGAAGATATTGTATCGTGATTTTTATTTCAAGTCATTATGAAACTATTTTAAACAGCATAGTGCACCAAATCAAATATGGCTCATATGCAGAATTAAATAAAATTTCAGACCAATATGTAGCTGTTAAAAAGATAATGTCTTTGTCATCTTCCTACATACTGCCATCAGTGGAAATGAGGTCTTATTTGTATATGCATGCCAGTGATCCTAAGGCTGGGGATAATGTCTTGATGCACCACTAAATCAGGATTTGTTACCAAGCAGAGTCTGAAAATATTAAGTGTGGGTGTGTTGTTGCAGGATGACAGAGATGCAGAAGAAAACCTTTAAGCTAAAGCTATTGCTATAACTTTAGAGGTCAGTTCCCCCGGCAGAGTGCAGGGAGGCAGCACAACATCTAACTGTGGCAGAAAGATGCAAACACAATGCAAGAAGCATGAGGAGAAACTACCAATATCTCAGACAGCCCCAATGGGGTCTTTAATGAAACATTGCTGTGTAATCATGGGTCGACATTTACTACCTTAACACCTTAAAGATGCACCAGCTGATTCTGTGATAGCACCCAGCAGCACCTTCTTATAACCTGTGAACAATGTTGAGTCCCAAACACAGCGGTGAGGGGATTCTGGGCTCATGTGGCCCCCCTTGAGCACTTAAAAAAAAAAAAAAAACATAAACTAAAACTGAGACACAATTAAACTCTAGCGGATGCAACACTTTTCATACCAGTTTTACTGCTCCACAGATAACTTTTGATTAATTAAACTTACCACGTATTCATTTAAATTTTGGTGAAGATGCAGATTGTCAGTAAATGTTAATCAAATGGTCCACAAAACATCTAGAATCCAAAATTTGGGAATTCAATATTTAATTGTATCAAGCATTTAGGCTGACACCATTGCAACTACTAGATACAGAATATACAGGTGTTAGGCTAAATGTTGGACTTTTTAAATTAATGATGGCTCATATAATCAATCAAAATGAATCAAACTGTATTTGTATAGCCCATATTCACAAATCACAATTTGTCTCATAGGACTTAAACAAGGTGTGACATCCTCTGCCCTTAAACCTCAATGTATGTACATATACATATGCCACTAAGAATGCCATTGTTTTCCTGTCTACTCAGTCTCTGACTATTATTATTTTACAGCAAAAAAGAACGTACTTGTATTAAGTCAATACCTGGAGGATTATGTCTGATGTTTTATGAAATGTATTTTAGACTTTTTTATTTCTTTCGATATGTTCTTGTTGCAATAAGCAGTTGCTTTGGAGATTTCAGCTTTTTAAGAGGGAACTTGTTCATTTTCATCTGAATAATGTGATGTGACTGTTGGGGCTTTGTAGACAAATTAGATTTATTTTAAAATCGCTCACATCTGATAAGTGAAATTGGAATACAAACGTGATGAGTAACAGGGTTCATTTGATCAGTTGTTCTCTCTCAGTTAATTATCATGGAGCCAGTTGTCTTCATAAAATGGTTTTCATTGGCCTGACTCTGAGTCAAGCCCAGACAGAGACTGGACTATAAATACCAGCAGACGTCATCAGGGAGATCCCCTTTCACTGGGGCTTAGGCCAACACTGATCCAGGATCCATGAGCTGATTTTAGCCACAGTGAACCCCCTGAGTGTGACATCTACAAACACAGAGCTTGTGTTTTGATGCTGAGTGAGTGATTAGAGCCATTAAGTAGTGTGTTTGTCTGTGGTTATCCAGGCTGGACAAACATGTCCATTTTTAACGTCCAGTGGACTCTCTAACTTCATTTAAAATGGATAAGCTCACCTACAGGAGGTAATCGTTAACAGGGAAAGTGGTAGTGGTTGTAGTGAACAGATGGACACATGCACAGACATACACACACATACACACATACACACAACAACCGGTACATGGGGTCAGGCCCTGAAGGTTGTATTGCTTTTTAGCTATTTATGGCTGCTGGTGTCCAGCTGTCAGCTCAAGGTTGGAGTGTCAGCACGAGAATAAAATGGATGAAATAGTTTCCATGCTGTGAATTTTACACTTGATGCAATGTGTTTGATTTTACCCCTGCAGGACAAGAGGAGAATCCAAGAGGACATTGCCAAGAAGAGGAGACAGATCGAAGAGGAGAAATTAAAACTCCAGTATATAAAGGTAACTATGATAACATGAAAATCTGTGATAGGTGAAAATGTAATGCACGATATATGTCTGGGGTTTTACCATCTGATTCCATCTCACATAATAAAGAACACCACAGATGTAGAAATGTTCCTCAAAGACAGAGCAGAGACTATAAAGACCCCAGGATGAACACTGGGGTGAGGGTTTCATTTTCTGCCTTAATGATAACAACAACAAACTTGCTTTCATTTCTGCACACACAAAAAGACCAGACCCAAATACCACAGACATTACCAGGAGTCCCTCTGCAGTAGCATGACCTTATATAACAATAATATTGTTCTTATTCTACCTACAGCTATTCCATTCCAGCCCAAATGAAACTGTTAGTATTTTCACCTAGAGTCAAGCTCTTCTGGCCCACAGCCACTGCTTATGTACTAACATGTTCAGCCATCTAATCCTGTATTTTAGTAAATGAAGAGTAGTTGGGACATTGCAAGAAAAAACAAATTAAGCTGCACTCGGTAATTAGATGACCACCAGGGGGAAGGAAGTGTCAGAGCAGTGAGGAGTTGAGCTGTGGTCATTTCAGAAACTGTAGTTACTGGTGGTGTTGTGTTTTAGTTCATTAGACTGAAAGGGGTTTCTGTGATTTTGTTGTGATCCCCATTTTCACAGTGGTGATTTTGGCAATTCGAAGGTAGTGTTGACGCAGCTTGTGTGAAATGAGAGACAATATTACCAATCCGCATCTAAGCTGTGGTTCAGAGGGGTGGTCTGAACTGGAACTCGAAGGAATTTCAAAAAGGCATGGTCCTGATTCCTGATTGAGCTAACTGCTTCCTCAACTAAGACATGGTCGTTTAGCAGATATGGTCTGTAACGGCTGAGAAAATATCCTAGGGTATAAATATACAATATATGAATATTAACAACAACATCAAAATAATAACAATGAAATGAAAACATAAATATGTCAATCTAACTACTATTTGGAGAGCTTGTTTGTGTGCTTTGACAGGATGATATTATATATATATATAAATGACATGACATTCACTCTCCCCAGTGCTTTGCATAGCGAAACTAGTTGTACTGTCTTTTATTGCCCCAAGTTAGATTATTTTTCATTTGTAGCTGTGCTTAATGATTGTCAATACTTTTTGTTACCTGCAAAACTGTCCAGATACTGCAGTTAAGACTACAGGCATTTATAAGGTAGGACAGTGACAAAACCTGAAAGACAAAACTCAGGGGAGAGATAGTATGAAAAAACACAATTATTTTGAGGACAGGGAAAGCTACCAGCAATAAATGGTTGCTGGAAAATAAAAATGTTGCTCATACATTTTTATTTCCAGCTTTTATTTTCTCTCATCTGAGTTACTGCGTCTGGACAGTTATGAGACTTGTGATACCAGCTTGATCCAGACTGTAGAGTACTTCCTTTACATATACCTAAACTTACCTCATTTATGCTGTACTTAGTAAACAAAGCTTTGAGGGCATCTAGTGGACAGGGCGGTAATGAGGAGGTCTCTCAAGACCAGGGTTCAAAGAGATGGTCCACCAAAAAATGAAAATTCACTCATTATGTACTCACCACTATGCAGATGGAGTGGTGGGTGAAGTGTTTCACTTTTGGAGTTTCAGGGGTAAACAGCGTTGCAGCCAAATCCAATGCAGTTGATGTATCTTGGGACCACTTCTTAAATATAAAAAAAACAACAAAGAAAAAATGTACATTGGCACTGGAGGAGGTTAACGCTGTTTTGATTTGAATTTGAATGTTAGGGCTTAGGGACACTTGGATGACACCACAAGAGATGTATGGAGGCATTTGATCTGTTGTCTTTTTATGCTTAAAGAAGTGGTCACCATTTACTTCAATTGTATTGGATGCAATGCTGTTTACCCCTGAAATTCCAAAAGTGTTCACTCAAACACTCGTGGACCCTAAAGCTTCACCCATGCCTTCATCAGTATAGTGGTGAGTAGATAATAAGTGAATTTTCATTTTTGGGTGAACTATCCCTTTAAGGAAACAGAATGTTTGTAAGGCTGGAAGGGGAAAGGGAGACAGCAAGGTACGTGTCTATGTGACACAGACAACTTTTAAAATGTGAATACATGCTAAAGAATGTTTGCATAAAAAACTGAGGTTCCTGTGTGGGGGTGTGTTTGCCTGACAGAAGAAAGCCCTGAGGGAGCATTGGCTGATGGACGGCCTGAGTCAGCAGTCAGAGCAGGAACAGGAGGCCACGAGGCTTCAGATTCAGGACGAACAGCAGCAGAGTGATCAGCTGCAGAGCAACATCCTCAGGTAACCTGCACTCTGAAACTCCCACAGCACAACCCACACTGGACCCAGCAGACAGACACGCTGACTGAAAAACTGATAGTGAGACACTTTTGAGTCACTCAGGTCAAACTCTGAAATGCAAAATGAAGTGAACCAGCAGGGAGATCACACAAACTGGGTTATGAAACACTGATATTAACAAGATCTACATTTGACTTTCAGTAGCTTGTCGCAGTGGAGCGCAGCTCAGCAGTGATTTTACTATACATAACTTCCTCATTAAAAGCTTACTGAGTGAGAAAACCTGGACCCCTCTGAGTTTTTTCTAATCAGGTTGAAAACATAATTTTATGGGTGAAGAAATAATTAATGAAATATATAAAAGCAGCTACAGCTAACTGCCAACATTGTACGTTACATTACACTTAACCAGATATTCAGCTCTTCCCCACACAGCAGAAATGTTACATCCAAGTTCAAAGCCATGTTCTAAATCAGTTTCAGTTGGAAATACATTCTGAGAAAACACAGTAAAACTACACAGAATGCAATGAACAAAAGCATTTAAATGATTGTGGTTTGCTGGTTCATACACTATCGATTGCTGCTGGTAGTTAAAACCTGCTGAAAATGTTGTTTCTGTAATCAATACAGTTTATTATTCTCTTGTTCAGAATAGAGGAGGAGATTAAGACCTTGGAGGAACAGGAGCTTAACATTTCTGCTAATGAAGAAGTGGTCCTGAAGCGGTTAAAAGAGGTGGAGAGGACAGCTGAGGACATTATCAAGGTAGGCTCAAATCAACTGGCAGCATTTTAATACTCTGCTTGCTGTACTCGTGCTAACATTGCTGTGTTCTTTGCTGATCATGGTTTCTAATAATACTCAAATATTTGTTTCACCTTGAGGCAATGAAGCAGGATGAACTAACAATTCTCTATAGAGTATTAACAAACTGCTAGTCACTGATTCCTGACGTGAGAGTGAAGCCCCAACATGGCTGTGTATTCTTGAAGCACTGCCCCTACATTTCTAGATATGTTAACGCAGTTGTCTATACAGTCACTGAGATAGATACCACCGTTGAAATTGTGCTTTTCAGATGTTAAAATATTACCTCCTGCTGAGAAAAACTGCATTACTGCTTTTAGCTCTTTACACCATCAAGTGACAATGACACTTAAATGATAATACAAAAAAGCATAATATAAACTTCTGTATGACAACTTTATTTAATATCATTATAGTTTCCTCTTAACTGCAGACATCGGATCCCTCCTGACATAAAAATAATAATAAAAGTAATAAAAGTCGACATTGAATGATTTTTCAAACCTGAAGAACAAATTATGCTGAACAAAGTATGCTGTGCCTTCTACAGCCCTCTGCAGGTATTTATTTCAGGCTGTATAATGCTCCAGCAACCTTTAGCTATAGGGCAGCAGAGCCTGTAAATAGCTGGAGAGACAAAACCCAGGGCAAATATATCGTACCAGTTGGGGGCCTCAGCTCAAGGGGTTGGATTGGTACATACATGTTGCTTCAGGTACTATGATGATGAAACATGATCCAGTTTGGTCAGATCTAATACCAGATCTATGAACTCAAAGGTTTAACAGGCACCAATATAATTCTAGAATATATTTTGGAATTTGTTCTTGCACATCACTAGTAGGTCGCCACATTTTGTTGCTGGATGATACGGCATCATCGGCATATTCAATGTGACACAATTCTATATCTTTATTCATGTTATTATTGTGTGTTTAATGTTATTATACTTTGCTCGAAATATTCAGACATAACAATTGTCTTCATATCTATTGTGTCACCGCATGTGGCTCTTTGTTATTAGAGTTAAAAAGCTTAACTCTGATAAACTATAGTTACTAGCCGTTTGCTACAACTGAACATGAACAAAACGAACCTACAACATGGTAAGTTATATAGCGCTTTTATCTACTTGAAAACCCAAAGCAACTTACAGTACAGTTTTGCGCAGCAGTGTCTCTGTCACATATCAGTCCCACTTTGGGGTTCAGTATCTTGCTCAAGGACACTTTGGCATGCGGATTGAGGAGACTGGGAACAAACACCCAACCTGGTTAGTGGATGACTCGCTCTACCTCCCGAGCCGCCATGCTCATGTTGTTGATAGTCTCACTGTAACCTCTAGAGGGCCATCAAGTATTACAGCCAAATGTGTGTCACATGAGGTCAGAAAGAAACTCACATATACAAGTCCACTGCATGTAGTAGCCTAAACACAATGTTTTCATAATTATGATGTAGATTCTGATAATATATAACAAAGTCTTTTACAACAAACAAACTCAAGTTTCTCCTCATGCATCCTGTGGCATCCTCTAATTTCTGCTTATTTCTAAACTGTGTGGGTCTGCTTTAGTTCACAGGGGGCTGCTTTGACTAATTTCAGTGGCAGGTACATAGATTTCTCACATGGTCGGTGTGCAGTGTACAAGGACTAATATGCATGATTAATCATTGCCTGTATGAAGTCTTAAAGACACAGTGGAACAACTGTGACTTTAACATGTCATAGTACTGGACTGCTGATGCTTAACACCATTGATCTGTAGCACTGCTATGATGATGACTTCCTGCTGCTTTCACCACTTTGACCCCACTCTGTCTTCACACGTAGGAGCTAAATGCAGAGTACCAAGCAGGTAAACATTTATTTTGAATTTTTATGTGTTGATCTGTTCCTAAGCATTTTTATATACCTTCCTGTGGCCGCATTCTTTTCCTGAATATTAACATGATATGTCATCTAATAACTATATGTAGGGTGTCAGATTTGACATTTTTGACTTGTACTACCAAACCTGAATACTTAATTTCCTCTTTACTGTTTATTAGGACAGCCATGTTTTGTTGCTATTTCTTTTCAGATGAGATGTTAAGATGTTCATATGATATCAAGCTCTGGGCTAGCCTTTCCTGAAGAGTAGGGAATGCAAGTCTGGCTCTGTTCAAAGTTTAAAATGACTCCTACCAACACTTTTAAAGTTCATTAATTGACAGTTTGATTATTGTATCTACAAACGAATCATGTAAATACAGCAGTTTGCAGTTTAAGAGTTGGAGTGATTACGTCACAAACAACAGTTTGTCTGTCCATCCAGCACAAATAGTAATGTTCGTTCATGTATGACAATATACAATGTGTAACAGCGTGCTTTAGAGTTTTTTCCCAATGGGTCACCTTGAAAATGACATGATGCATCTCAATGAGTGTGTCCCTCTAAATTTTGAAAATATAATGAAAACTGCTATTAGTCTGTCCAGATCATCGCCAAACACACAGACATGAGATTGATATCCTTGTGAATGTCATGCTCTCCGCAAGAAAGGGAATGTGCATTTATTTCTCATTTATGGCTCCATTTATCTTATGATAAATTATTAGTCATACCATATAAATGGTTTGACACCTTGGTATAACAAGATCCTTTAATGCGACCTATTCAAATTCTTGACTTTTAGCGTTTTCTTGTATTTCATGGGCATTATTTTTCTTCTCAGATGTGACACATCATCTCCCCTCACCACTCCCAGATATCCCATCATTCATCCCACTGACACCAGCAGAAACCCCTCCTATATGTAAGCCTAGAAGTGAAGAAGCAAAGAAAGGTATAAGTCTCATATAACTATTAGATTGGATAAAAAATATAGGCTGCTTTCCTGACCAGTCATTCAACTGTCAAGTTAATGTATTGAAAGTCTGACTAGAGACAAGTGGGATAGATAAGGAGCATAATTTAAGCTGTGGACATATTTTGATGCTCATCACTCTTAATTTGCATTTCACAAGGATACAAATTATGAAGAAATCAGATTTCACTGTAGCTCTCAGTAGTTCAAGGAGACTGTGAAATGACTGTGCCTTAATTAGAGTCATAACATACAAATCCAAAAGCTTGATCTACATATAGATAACACTGGATTACTTCATTTATTAAATTCAATTTAACCTTTATTTACCCATGAAGTTCCTTGAGATCAACATTTTTTAGAGTGGGACCTGGCCAACATAGCTTAACATTTAAAGGTTACCAAAGTTATAGAAGTAAAGGATATGAAAACGATCAAGAGACAATGAGTTCTGGAGTGAAAAGCTGCTCTACCAAGAAAATCCTGGGTCCCTTGTAGAGCAGCCAACTATTGCAGCAAAAACCATTTCAGTGAGTGAAAGGAGATCACAAAGAGATGAGTTTACCCTAATATGGCTTCACAGATAAAAGTACACCATTGATGCTGTATGCTTAGACTTAGTGAAGGCCGGTAAATGTGATCATAAAGTACACAGTTATGTGTACAGAACAAGTAGTTGGACAGGGCAGAGGGGCGGCATGCATATAAGTAATTTTATCATAGTCTACAATACTAGAATACAGTAGTCTTACCAAGTGTTCTCCTGACAGCTAACTAACAAGTGAGCATTGTTGCCAGTAATACATACCCAGCCTTTTAACTAATTTCCTCACTAGGTTCTTAATATGCACGTTACATGAGAGCCTAATATCCACCCAAGTACCCAAGTACCTGTAGTATGACTCTTTTAAAATTGTGTCTGCTACTAGAATATGAATTTATATATTTTTTTCAAAATCTAGGAGCATGCTGGGAATAAGTTTGGTTTTCTTATGATATTATCATCATCTGCATATAGATTGGCTTTAGCTGTTGGTCTTCCTATTGTTATCTATTGGAATAGAATATAAGAAATAGGCCAGCATTGGATCTTGGGGGACTCCCTTAGAGTTCTCAATAAAGCTGTTTGTGACTAATTTTATTTACACACTAGGTTCTATCTGCAAGATTGTTAACATAAAAAACATTAATCAACAGTAGTGATTTCATGTTGATCAAGCCATGCTTATTTGATGTAGGTTCACTATTAACGATTCATTTTATCATCTATTTTTTCTCAAATAATCTGTTAAGGATGACATTTTCAAATAGACCCTAATAGTCAGTACAGGGCATTGTCTTACATTGACCTCAGTTAATTGTGATGTGTAAGTAATGTGCATCACTTGTGTTTTTCTTTTTTCAAATTGAGAATCTAAATCAGAAATGTAATTGAACCATATTTATTCTTCGGTCTTCCTCTTTTTTCCATTCCAGCTACATTTGCGATGGAGATCAATGTGGAGCATGATAAGAGAACAGGCAAAAGTCAAGTAGTCTCTACAGCATCTATCACCCCAGAAATTATCCAAGGAAGGGGTTTAAAAGTGTACGATGATGGGCGCAAGTCTGTTTATGCACTGCACCCAGATGGAAGCAAAATGGACAGTGGAGAAGTTGGAGAGATGACGACCACAGAGGTAGAAGAGCTGCTACGTCAGGCTACAGATAAGAACATCCCCACAGAGGTGCAGTACCATCAGCCTGTCTACTCTGTACCCTACATAGGCAGCAGCAGGCCTTCAACACCTAGGACACCAAATAAAACACAGGGGCAAACCCCAACACCCAGCCATAGTCCCTCCCAGGGTGCCATCTCATCCAGAAATGGCACTCAAGTCCTCACAGAGGAAAACCAGAATAAAAATGACCTAGAGGGATGGAAAACCCAGAGCAAGACCCCAAGCCCTAGCCTCATCCAACAAGACTTCATGACAAGATTCCAAAAATCTGGAGAAGAAACCAAGCTGCCCTTCATCCACATTCCAGAACAATCAAAGAGTAACAAGCATGTAATTCCACAACCTGACATCGGTGCTAAAACTCCACGAGGACTCACCAACTACACAACAGGTACAAGCAGTCTAAACACAGCAGCTCTGGTCTCAATTAAAGCCAGGTCTGAAGAAATGCCAGCACCCATTCAACCGGTCTACAGGGCTGTAGACAGCCATAGTCCTTCACTGGCCAGCCTCAAGTCTGAAGGTGATCCTGATACCTTGATAGAGAGCTCAAGTGATTTTAACAGACCCTCACCCTTCTGTGCAGACAGTACCTCTTCTCTGAACCTGGTAGATGAGCTAGAATCAGCACCTGTCACAATGATTTTCATGGGCTATGAGAATGCTGAGGATGAGGAGGAAGACATCCAGGCTGAACTGATCATCATCGCTAATAGTGATGATGATGAGGCCAGGGATGTTAGAAATGAAAATGATGGTGAGGAGCGTCTTTCATACCACCCAGAGGGATACAAGAGTAAAGTCTTCCAACCTAAAGTGGGCATAGCGAAGGTTACAGGCTGCAGAGACATTATTGAAGATACCTACACACACTTGGATGATTTGGAGCTCCATAAGCCAACATTTATCCATAGGCCTGGAAAGCATAGTCCCTACCTGCAGGGACAAGTGATAGATGTGTCAGCAAACACAGGCAGCATCAATATGGAGGAGATGAAGCTCTGCTCAACGGGAAGATGAGAGAGGCTGCTTGGAAACGGCATCACTGAAGAAATAATTATAGAATTGCTCTCTTTCTTTCTTTTTTTCATGTCTCAGCTGCACACTGGACAGCCACATATATTGTGTCAGTCAGTCCTTGTGCCTGAGGGATTCAGTAAGCTTTATTGCCACCTCCTGGCAAATTAGTTTAATTACACACTACATAGTCACATTAATGTCAGCACAGCCTGATCAGTACAGTTGCATTTCATTTCTTCCCCTTTTCCTTTTACAAGCAAATACTAGTTACATTTCTGATCATTAGTGACTGACTCGCTTTCTACTAAGTCCAAAACTGTAAATGTCATATATTTACATAATATAATGCATTGGTACTTACTAATACATTAAAGGTATAGTTCACCCAAAAATGAAAATTCACTCAATATCTGCTCACCACTATAACAATGGAGGGGTGGGTGAAGTGTTTGAGTCCATAAAATTACTTTTGGAGTTCAGGGGTAAACAGCCAAATCCAATACAATTGAAGTAAATGTAAACCTCTTCAATCATAAAAAAACCAAAAGATTAAAAACATTAAAATTTGACTTGAAAAAGTGTCACTTACACTGTGTTTTTAGCCTAAATATCCTCTAATATTCTCTTCTGGAGACGTGTTCATGCCTGGATGGCTATGTAACCAAAAGTATGTGGACTTGTACTCTTACATTAATCATGGTTGTTTTTTCCTAAGTGCAGATCCCTTAGTTGAAATCTTAATACAGAATAACGTGATGTTTTAGTCACTAGTGTTCTTCCAGGTTTGTTCTGTTTCAACATGACAATACTTCGCGGCCCAAAGACAGCTCCATAAAGAAATTATTTTTTTCCAAATTGCTGTGGAAGAACTTGACCTCAAACTCATCCAACATCGTGGGGATGAACTAAAATGTTGACAATGAGCCAAGGCTTAACCAACAAATGCTCTTAAGGTTGGAAGAGATAAAATCCCTGCAGCCATCTGGAGAACCTGAAATAAAGTTTCTAGACATTAGCTATATATTAATGCCCATTGTGTCACAATCATGTGTTATGTCATGAGTGACAGGTGTCCACATACTTTGCTTTATAATGTAAAAAGCATCATATTAATATTTCTACAACATTTAAATTATCATCAAATATGGTTTATTTTTAAAGTGGTGCCAAAAGGTTCTGTATTTTTTGGTTTAAACTGTGTGAACTAACTGACCTGTGTTACTTTCTGAATAAAATGATTTATTCATCAACTAACTGTGACGGTGCTGTTTTTGGCACTAGTGCCCTCCTACTGATTTGAAAACTCAACATCAAAAGTCTCCTTTCCTTTTCTTCCAATCGCTGCTATTTAAGATTAGTTCTATTTGATATTAGACAATAGAACTACAACACCTAAAAATGACACACAATTATTTATAATATGTTACATTTAATGGATGAATTAATGATGATAAACAAAACTAAAGCTTGGACCAAAACAAGGTCAGATCTAACACAACGGTGCTTTGCATAAACCCATTTATTGAAAGCTTTCATGTTGTTTGTGAACGATGAACTGAAAGAATCACTTTACATATGGGTCATAATATCAGTTTACTCTGGCTGGAGTGAGCGTCACTCACATTCATTTTTTAAATCATCATGGTGAAATTCCATGAGAGGGCAAAAAATGTGTGTGTGTTTTTGCTCCTAGACAACACTCACACAGTGAGATCATAGGAGTGTTCACGTGAAGCAGATCAGTGACTTAGTTGAAGAACAGTGGAAACAGTGAAAACTCAGAGTTCCTCTCTTGGTCACTGCTGCTCAATGATCAGAGCAGAAGCTGCAGTTGGTTTGTATCGAGCTTGAGTTTCTGTGTCCTCCTCCACTCTGACCTGCTCTCACTTTAACTGATAAACGCTCACCAGTAGTTATCAGGACCTGATGAGTACATGAAGTAACTCGGTGTTTGATTTGCTCCAGAATTGATGAGACTGCATTTAAACATCATGAAAAATGACTCATCAACATTGTGCATCACGTCTTGTGTTGTACTGAACACAGTCAGGACTTAGTGTTAAAATGACCGGAGCGACACGGATTCATGATCCGACACCATCGATTAATATATCAATAACTAAACACATGATCGTAGGTTTGTCACCTAAATCATCCCAATAAAAATGGAACAAATGAACTAGTTCATTTTTGGAACTATGAACTGTACATTTTTTAAAAATGAACTATGAATGTGAACAAGTTTATTTTCATCTGCATGAACTGAACTTTGAACTAGTTCTTTTTAAGTGTGAACTGGCACAACACTGTCTGTGAATCAGTGAAAAGAAACATAATGGACACAAGGACTGACAGCTGAGGGAGCTGAATGTTGTTGTTCTGCTCTGTTCCTCGTGTAATACACTTGTCCTTGGTTGCCGTCCCTTCCTCTTAGTGTCTCTCTGTGGCATTATGAAAAACACGGAGGAGGGTGGAAAAACAAGATTGCACTGTGGATACCATGCTTAAAGGATACAGTTATGTAACAGCAATTCCTTATGTAAGAAAAAAATTTGAAAAGAGAGAGAAACCGTGGGCCATTCATTGCTATTAATGAAACTGAAATTCAACATTCACTATTAATCTGTTTTGCTATTTGAGGAGTGAACTTAGGAACACACAGGCCTTGTTAATACTGAAATCTCTGCTTCATAAAGTGATGCATATTGGATTCATTATGAATTAAGTGACATCAGTAACACATTGTGTACGTACGGGAGTACATTCTTTATGAACACATCAAAATGTGATCACAACCTTCAAACATGGTTTGAGGATAACTGTTCAACGTGAGGTCTCTGGATAACCACAAGCAAAATGTATCTTTTCATGTTTTTAGGGTGAATATTGATATTCAAACGAGCTGAAGCCAGACTAGACAAAAACTACACAACACACAAAATGCCACCCTCAAGCTTTCCTCGAGCTGCTGAGCAACGCTAAGCCTGCTGAACAAATGTAGCCTAATTGTGTCAGTCTAATTATGACTGTGGCAACTTTCATGTCGTTTGCATTTTTCGGAGAGAAAAGTACAGTACATCACCTCCGACACTTTGAAACAGCAAACAGGGGAAGCAGTAAAATACTTTACTTACACCACATCCAGTTAAGCCAACTCTGTTTCTCATAAAAAGAGCGGGAGAAGGTGTAAGCTGTTCTCATCACTTGCTGCTGAATCAGGTTGGTCCAGACCAAGCTCCTTTATCCTCTTTTTTTCTTGTTGGAGAGTGTTTGTAAAGATTTGACACTGTTCCCATTGAAGTCTCCATATCCTTGCCGGTCAGCTCACAGCGGAAGTAGCATTGACGACGGATGTACCTGAGACGGCAACGAGGGTCGACCAATCACATTAGATACAAAAAAACGTTAATCAATACCTATTGGCTGTAATTAAAAGTGGGAGTGTCCAGAGAGCTGCGTCCAGTGGACAATCTGCAACAATCAGTTAAAGAATAGCCTCAGGTCCCGTGATTGCCAAGAGTATAAGGACCCACATTCACATCCATTTGGCTGGTGTCCCACACCAGGAATGTATGTAGACAGAAATTAACCAGATACAATTTGAAAAACTCATATTGAATGCTCACAGGTGCTTAAAGGTCAGACAGAAGTATTGCATGAGTACAATCTTATAATGATATTAAATTATTTTTAACACTGCCCTGCATTAACCAGCTGCCACTGATATCAACTTACTAACTTAAACATTGTGATATATCAGTGCTGTGTTCATAACAACATACCAGGACCTTATTGTGTGGAGTTTGCATTCTGTCCACTTGTCTGCATTGGTTTCCTCCAGGTACTCTGGCTTCCTCCCACAGTCCAAAGACATGCAGCCTATAACCGGACTCTCCAAAATGTGTAAGCCCTGTGACAGACTGGTGACCTGGTGTATAATCGATATAAAATATATAAATGTAGGTGTAACTTCAAGGAAGTGTCCCGCTGCTGGACAGAATGTGTCAATGAGCAGAAGATAAGCTTCTTTCTGCCTGTGTGCATCAGAGAATGCTCTAGTATTGGCTGACTCCAATACACCCCCCTTCCACCAGCCGCCCAATCAGAGGCAGCAGCCGCCATGCAGAGCTGCCAGTGAGAGTCTGCACTCAGAAACAGAGCAGAGCTCTCTGCGTTAGCTTACCACCCTCTCAGGTAGGTCCATTAACACCCACCCACATACACACACACACGCATTCCAGAAGTTGGCAGATTTCCCATGTGTCAGTATATTGATCCGCTGATGTATTTGCTGTGGCTGCTGAAATGGAAATCATCATCATCATCATCATCATCATCGTCCTCATCATCATGTGTTTGGTATCAATGTAGACGGAGGGATGCAAGCCTCCCATCAAAGCTGTGTATTGACTAGCTGCAGTATACTGTGTGTGTGTATGGGGGGGAGTGAGACAGTAAGTTTTTCAGTTGTAATATGTGACCCGAGTCTTTAATATTGGTTGTAGCTGTGCCTATATGTATTTTCAGCCATGCGCCAAACCACACTCCAATAAGCGTTTCACCATCAGTTTGCAGCTGAGAAATTCATTTTTTATCACACATCCTCAATTTCTGTGTGAGTCCATACAGGCAGGGTCGCATGTGTTGCATATCAATCAGTCAATCACTTTTTTTCCATTGCATCAAATGAACCGGCTAATGTTATTCCCTAGTTGTATTGTTTTGCACAAATCTTGAAGCTGCAACGTCTTTGTTTATGACTCCTCTACTCTCTCTGAGGAGTTTTCTTGATTTCGCTCTGTAATTTTTAATGAAATGTTACTCAAGGAAATGAATTTAAAAAAAGATGTTAATTTGCTGCATTTGTTGGGGACTATTTTCAGCTGTGGATTTTGCTCATTTTGTGCTTTAGTTTTTCTGGCAGCAGAGCAGTGTATGTGGGATTCAAAATAATCTACAATATGTGTTTTCATGCTAATGGAGGAACATGTCTCACAGTGGCACATTGATATTTTTGGATAGAGATGTCTTCAGAGAGCTGAAGGACACAGAGAAAATGTTGATGGTGTGTATTTCTTAACTGACAGTGTAACTGTATTTTATTTGCAATTCACCCTGCAGGTGTCTTGCACAAACCACTGCAAATATGGTATGTTAATTCATAGTGTATTGAGAGGGATGGAGTCAGTGTTTTCAATGTGTTTACAACCAGTAATGAAAACTCTTTCATGAGTCAGTGCCTTCAATTAATGGTAGAAAACAATTACAAAACCCACCTCTTATAATATTGATGGACTAAATTCAGATCAGAGATTATTGCTGTTGTCTAGTATATCAAAGTGGAGAGGATGTTCACATCCAGTTGAAATCATAAACATTGAAAGTAGCATGTGTGCACATAGGCTTCATGCATATGAGACTTCGCCTGCTTCCACTTGTAGAAGAGGTGATCCATTTCAAGGTCATTTGTGTCTCTAAGATTTAAACCAGTCACTGCCTTTTTCATTTTATTAAGACCTAAATGTCTTTGAATTATCCTGTCCTCACTTAGCTTGGAGATGAACTATTTTGTAACCCTTGCCAAGATAATGATTTAAAATGTTTTTCATCAGGTGTATGCTCTGACCCCAAATGCTGAAAAGAAATGAGTTTGTTCAAACTTTTTCATCAACAACATAACAGTTGTATAATCAATTCAGTGCAAAATACAGAAGTGTGCATGTTGTCCATTTTCTATAACCCCCCCAAGACAAAAAGAAATCATACAAAACTAAATAAAGCAACAGTAATATTGATAATAGAATCAAGAAATAAAAAATTAAATGACAACACAGACAAGATAATTATGAGAAGTGACAAGTGATAATTAAATATATAAATATACATTTTCAAACAAACATCAGCCATTAGCAAAATCGATCTTAATATAAATTAATTGAACATACAGTCAGGTAAAAAGGTAGAGGTACATATTAGTCACAGTTGTCTATTGCCAATCTATATTCTCCTTTATCTTCTGCATGTGTAGAAACCTCATAGGTTCTGATACCCACAGGACATGGGTGGGAGAGGTCTTCTGCTCCCACTTCATTAGTATAAGTTGCCCAGCAATTATGGAAGCAAAAGCAATAGCATAATGTCGGAGAATGTCCTCTGGGACTATTCCAAAAAGTGCAATCCAAGGTGAAGAGGTAAATTTGACTCCTAAGACCTCAGAAAATGTATCAAATATAGATGTATATAATTATGATTTGTCCAAAAAGTATGAGTGAGAGATCCTGTTACTGTCTTACATCTTGTGCAAGAAGGATCTACCCCTGGATCTAACATGAGTTTTATTGCCACATGGGGAATGGACATCAGTCTGCTCCTCACAGTTTTTTTCCAAACTACAGTCTCTAGAGTAGAAAGCACTGTTTGTTTTATGGTGTACATAATTTTTGCAAAAAGGGGAAGTAAGCTGCTCAGTGATATGCATATGCATGTAGTATAATAACCTAGTAACTGTAAATACACCTAAATATGTAGTATGTGATTTCTCCTCAGATTCGGACTGAATTTTGGAAGTGTGGCTCTGTTTTCATAACTGTAGCAGTAATGGAAGCAACTGTGATGCTTCTACTGGGTGTATCTGTGCTGAAGCAGACTGACAGCACAGTGAGACAAAGAATAAGGATAGACAGACAGAACAGAGCGTTCTCTCATAGAGTGACTGTGTTATAATTTTACAATTTTAAAATCCAGGTGTGGAAACCAATGTATTCACACTTTGTGTTAATTTTAGTTGCACGTTTTTTTGTTTTTGTTTTTATGAGATGTTTAGAAGGAATATGGAATATTCTGTGATTTAATGACCAAAGTATCCCAGTATTCATATAATTGGATTAATCTGGAGTGCATGAATATGGTTTAATTCCCAGAAAATACTGTATTAAGTCACTACTTATGCATAATTTTTGCTGCAGCTTCATAACACAGCAGCGATCCACACAATAAAGCTTATCCTACACAAATCCTCACCCAAGTACTAAATATTCTAATTGGATTGGTTTTCATCCACCATTGTCATTAATTCATTATGGTGGTAGATTGGATCAATGGGATTAGTGGCTAGGGTTTGGAGCATGGGACTGACGTGAAATAATCCAGAAGTCACAGGCCTGTAGTCCCTTGAGTCAATCACCAACCATGATCCAGTCAATCACCAACCATCATGTTTGATATCCAACCAATGTCAATTTTTCCCAGATTGTAAATTGGCACATGTATGTATGCATGAGCCTTGAAGTCCCTGGATCTATGACAGGTGATGAAGTGTGTGTGCTGACAGGGATTGGTGATCCAATCAGTCAGTCAGCAAGGAACAGACATTTGTGTTAAAGGGACTATAGGGCTGCCGCTCCACTGTTGTAGTCCAGCCAAATACATTGAACGGCTGTCAGAAAGGAATGGAGCCAGTTTGGCTCACTTCAAGAGCCACAATGTCCATCTCGATTTCACAGTCGCACAGATATTATAACACTGATGGACTCACAGGAAACTGGGACTCTCTTTGTTTGGTGGTCAACATCCTCTTTAAACAGTTTATCCCAACTCCCTTATGTGAGAAAATGTCATTAAGTAATTAGTTGTAAAGTTTCTAAACAGTAGTACAATTTTTTTTATTTTTGATCTAGTTATGACCCTCATCATCAGATGGAACACTTCTGTTCAGGATTGATGCACAGTGTGCCTCTGCCATTAGAAAACAGCCTCAGGGAGCCCCATCTCCACTCAGGCTCATCTTAATGACAGTTCTGCCAATAATCCTGTGTGTGTGTGTGTTTAACACAACTCTTCACACAAAGCACTACATCATTCCATCAAAGCATCACCATAAGGATAGCATCACAGTATCTGTATAGTTAGCTTCTGTCTGTTATTTGGAAGCTGTTCTCTGGATATGATTTCTGTGTGGATGATCTACTACATGATGATGGTAGGTACGACTTATAGCTCCATGGTCTGTTGTATACATTACGCTTGTGAGTTAAATATGCTTTTTTAATATTTGATTGCTTGAATTAACTTTAAGAAAAAACATTTCAAAAATCTATACATGACAGAAACTAGATCTAAATGAGCTGTATCATATTACTATGTGGGAACATCTACTACTGTCTCACGCTCTTTAAAGTAGGTACATGCTGTTTCCAACTTCAGGATTATGGATAAAAAAGAATACTTTAATAATTGTAAAATCATATAAGAATGATGGTGTTTCATATTTTTTGCATAAAAAACTCCCATGAAAACACCATGACCAACAATGTGTGTGTGGTTGGTGGCGTCTCTACCCTGTGGCAATATTTCCTAAAACAGCTCGTTTCCAACAAACATAACTCAGACAGGAGGAAGTCATTGGGGACTATTTTTAGAGGTGGATTACACATTTGATATTTGGGGCAGCAGTGGTGTAGTGTGAATAAATCAAATCAAACTACAGTACCATGTGCATGTTAATGTTAATGAAGCAACATGACACCCAGTACAAATGTTTAGCTCAGTGATGTATTTTTAATTAATTCGCTTTCAGACATCAATGGAGCTCTGTGGTAGAGAGAAATAATCAATTTCACAGTGAAAAGTTGGAGAACTGATTATGAAATAACTGGATTAAATACATTTTGAAAACTTACCACTACAACATAACTTTTAAATTATACTCAATTTGTTACTTTTTGAAAGAAATTTGTGGATTTGGAGGGTTCTTGGGTTAGGGATCATTTCAACACTCAAATAAAGCTCTAAGGTCATATCTCTAAAAAGAGATGGATTAATATACTGCAGTTTAGAGAATAACTCAGCACTGAAATGAAACACAAAGAGATATTAAACTGCAATTAAGTGACTGAAAAAAACTCTGTAAGTGAGATTAGCTGAGGGGTAGAGCTTGTCATCCTCCAACCAAAAGGTTGGCAGTTTGATCCCCAGTCTTCCCCATCTGCATGCTGAAGTGTCCTTGGGCATGATGCTGTCACAGATCACCTCCCAATGTGATATACATGATCAAATATATCCTCAATGAGTCTTGAAGCTTATAGCTGTCCATGTGTAATCAGATCACCTGAAATGGACACAGGTCTAAGCTGCATCATAGCTGTGTAGCTTCAGTCTGCTAACCTGTTACCACCAGAAACTGCAGGTGGCACAAACATGGTTATGATTGGCCAGTGAGTCATCAGTCAGTGTGTGTTATAACATTTTTGGGTTAATTGAACTTGGGCTCATGGGAAATTTTGAATGTTGCGTGGAAACAACATCCTATTAAAAATACACTTTCCCAGCGTCCGGAAGTTCTAGTTTCACTATGGCTCTCTGAACCAGGATTGTACTGTGTCCTAAAGCTGACCATAACTCAGCTGACATGTTTATATTCTGACCATGTCTATAATAACTGCTTTAGATAGAGCTAGGCTTGTAAACGATCAGTGGTGATGTTGAATGCATCAGTCTGCAAAGGGGATTCAACATTCCAAAGATAATTCATGAATGTAAAGCGGCCTTCTTGAAAGGCAGTATTACAATGAACCTGTAACAGTCATTTGACAACATTCAGTGACAATGTTTTTGTTAGTGGGTTTATGTTTTTTTGGGGAGGGAATTTGTATTTACCATTTTTCATGTGTGACTTTAACGCAGCACTTTCACATCATATTTAACAGTCTGCTGACGAGGTGGTGAGGGGGAGGTGAACGAGGCCTCAGCTGAGCAGTGCACCAAGTGTCAGGCCTGTTGATGGTTACCATGGCACTTAGTCTGTCGCATACATGTGTCCTTGTAGGCGTGTGATTGTATGTGTGTGAGCGTTATTAAAAACTTCCACTGACAAACAAGGGAGTGCTGTTGATCAGTTGTGGATGAAGAGAGAGAAGAAAATTTGCATGACCTGACCATCTAAATAAAAAACACACAGTTACTAATTTACTATGAATGAATTATCATTTACTCAAGAGCTTTCATAAACAGCAGCTGGAGGAAAGTTTACAGAATAAAAAGTGATTTTCTCATCAACACATTTGTGGAGACAAAATATGATGTTTCATCATATATCCCCAAGACATTTGACTCCCACTTTCACCCCAATATCCTCCTTAGATAGAATTAGTGGCTTGAACAACATACCCTGACTTCCTCTTGTGTTTTGTTTTAATTACAAAATCCACTTGAAGGTATGTTGTTTTAACAACAACAATAAAATCATAGATTGTAAAATGCTGCTTGCACAAACATCTTATGGGATTGTTTTTTTTTTTGTTTTAAATGGATGTTCATTGTTGTTGCTACAAATCAAGCCAGGCTGAATAGATGTGGAAGTGCTGGGATGTAAAGTATCAAGGCCAGTAAATGACAGACATTAGCATCCAAATGTTTTCACTTAAAAAAAGAAAAAAACCTGCAATGTCTTTCAGCTCATTACTACAACTGTCATTACTACTCTTCCACACACTGGTTATCAGTGTAGCAAATAACAATGTGTTTCACCTGTATACCACATTTTCACAGTCATGTATACAGCCCTGCAATGTTGACAGTGGTGACACATTATTGGCTATATTATTATTTTCTAAATATATTATTTTATTAAAAGTACAGTGTGTAGAATTTTGTGATACCTAGTGTTGAAGTTGCATGTTGCAGCTGAACAACCCTCACCTCACCCTCTCCTTCCAAACATGAAAAAGAAAAGAAGGTGTTTAGTTTGTTCAGTCTGGGCTACTGTAAAAAACATGGCAGCCTCTTTAGAGAGGGTCCCATCGATGCAAATATAGAGTATTTAAATATAAAGGGCCTTTTCTGGGGTAAAGAAAACTACAATTCATACAATTTAGATGAAACGAACTAGTGAAAACATCATGAGGATTATTCTACATTCAATTTCTGCCAATAGATCCCTTTCACCTAAATCTTACTCACCGGACCTTTAATTAATCTAAATGACTTCACACAGCTAGTTTGTTTACTGAATTGTAAAAGAAGTTGGTTCTGCATAGTTTAATTCTCTTTTTACGCTGATGACAATTTAAATGTACCTTTGTGTGTGAATTTAAACGAAGTTTAGGGCAGTTGATTGAGTGGATAGTTTCCCACAGTCACCTCTCCATGATCATGTGGTATATTTCTTTACAATTGTAAGTTTAGTGCCGAATAGAATGGTGGTATTGAGCTTCATTGTTAATAGTGGAGTGGTTTGTTCATACAGGTCCATATTGAGGACAACACTATACTATTTACAAACAATATACACATTTCACATCTTGTGGTAATAGTATTGGTTTCTTACCAATTGGATATGACAGAAATATAGATGGGAATATAAAGTGAATCTATGTTGTCATTATTAGTAGTGAAAAATAGCTTAAACAATGGGTGTTGCAGGCCGTGGTGCGGCTGTAAGGCTGCCAAATCAATCATGAAACAGCACATTCTACACTGTTTCATTTCCTGGCAACCTGCTGATTCACACACTAAGATGATCACATTGAGCGTTGAGCAATTTGAGCATCATCATAACATTTAGTGCAAACACTGAGGTCTGTCTCTAGTTGTGCTAGAGCACAGTAATGTGCCTACTGCATTTGTTCTAAAGAGAGAACTGTTGAAAGGCAAAAGGATTAGAAAGTTGGGGGAGAGTGGACCAGCACTGGCACAATTTGATGTTTGGAGTCAGCAGCCGTGAGTATCCTGTTAAATACTTTGAGCTTTGAAGTGAAAAGAGCCCACAGGCCCTGTTGAGCTGCTGGCGTGACACACAGCAACACATGACCTCAGCTGCAGTGTGATGTGGATTCAAATAAAGCCTTCTGCCTGTCAATGTATGCAACAGCAGCACGAATACCAATTCTCAGTAATACTAGTATTTACTCAAGAATTTCACAGTCATGGTCACCCAGACAGAATCTGTCTACTGAATTCACAGGTAACAATATGTAACATAATTGGAAGACTTGTTAACTAATTATGTGTTTAAGAAAACATGGGTAAGTATTCTTTGCTGATTATAAGGTTAAATATTAAATGTTGCAATGCAAAATCTGCTCATAGTAACTACTCCATCTTAAAAGTGCATACATGATCTGCTGCACATTAATATGAATGTCTCAATTGTAATTATACCATTTCATAATGGCATTGTCATGGTGTTATTTAAATAGGTAACATAAAAAAGACATAGATTGTGTTGCAAAGAAACCTCAAGAAATGTATTTGTAAACAATGCATGTCATCATTTTCAGACTTTTTGTGGCTTTTTCAAGACATCATTGGTAATACCACATCAAATGATGGGGAATAATTTCCTGCTTCACAACTGATTCTTCTGAGAATATTTTATTTTCACTGCTCAGCCGACACAAATAATCAACCAGTCCACTGTTAATGGTCTTCTATTTTGACTTCCATACTTACAACACCTCCTTATAACAATAAAATAAGCAGTACCATACAGTGAGGACACTGTCCAAGAGCTCTATGTACTAGAAGCTTAAATACACACGCTAAATCTAATGCTGTGATTTATTTTGACTCAATCCCACCTGCATCATCCTGTTGCCTCAAATACTCACCAAAGTACCAAATGTGAATTAATTCACTATACTGTAAATACTCCCAAAAGGCAATAGATAAAATTGGCATCAAGAATGGCATTATCCAAAAAAGACTCTGTAGCAGAGAGCAATGTGTGTTTCTTTTTCTCTCCCCCTCTTCCTACTGAGATGATGCAAGGACGCACATCATTTGCACCAGTTTTAGAAGGAAGGAACATTTAAGTGTATCTTAAATTAATGTTTTCAATAATGGCTGTGCGTGTGCATGCGAGTGTGTGGGTAGGTGTGTGTTTGTGTGTGTGTGTGTGAAAACAGAAAATGTGGGGCTCAGCTAATCATCTTGCAGGGACCCTTTACCAGTGTGTGGGAGGCAGACCTGCAGTCTTACATAAGAACAGATACTGTATAATGCCATCTGATTCAGCTGATTTTAATGTGCGTTCTTTGTCTCTTTCTACACATAACCTACTTACGGACACATTCACTCAGCACAAAAAACAGCAAGTACGAACAACATAGAAACACCAATCACACACGCACTACTGTCGCCATCACAACCCATCCCTCCGCAGATTTGTCTGAAAATGTTTCGACGCCTTGCACAGAACATTCAAGTGCCATCCTTGGACAACTTAAGTGTGCTTATTGCACTTCAGGAATTGTTCTACAGAATCTGCTACAATCACATTGGCTGTAAAGTCACAATAACACCCCGGACTGTTAGTAAACCATTACTGTCTGTGGTGTTAATGATGACAATAAAGATGATGACCACTCTAATGAGTTCTGTGGTTACAAAAACACTGCAACAAACAGTACCTTCTCTCTGACAATTCATACAAACCACAAAAGTATTATTGCATTCACTGTATTCTATATTAATGGAAATATAATCAAGGTGATTATGGACAGAATTCTATAATTTGTTGCATTGCATAGAGCTAAACATTGAAAGAAGAGTTATAATAATCCAGATAACTCTTCACATGATACTTTTAATTCAATTCAATTTCATTGGTATAGCGCTGATTCTGACACAGGCAAGTATAAAGACCTGATTTCTCATCAGATAAAAGACATAAATACAGAGACACAGAAGAAAGACAGGGTTAAGGGTATTGCAAATAATACCAGGGCTAAGTAGGAATATAATGAAAACACCACCATTGATTAATATGCACAGAGGTGCCCAAGATTTGGCAATGATACAGAAACCATTTGCTTGCTCCCACTCAGAAAATTAATGTCACTTTCTTTTTTTATTTTCTTTCTCTTTCAGAAAGCTACCTTGATGGATAGAGAGGCAGATGGAAAAGAACTAAACGAAGGTTGCAGCACAACTAAGAATTGCACCTCCTCCTCTGTCACCATGGAAACCACTGAACAATCAGAGCTGCCAATCGACTGTGAAATGGAGGTCGCTGTGGCTGATTCACCTGAACAGGGAAAAGATTTCAGTACAGAAGAAGAAGTTTGTTTAGGGAGCAACTCATCAGATTCCCCAGGGGAAAAGGCAATACTTGGCACATTATTAACTGACCTACAAACTGGAGGAATCGACGCTGACAAATCCGACTACTCTGAGACCAACATTTACACCGAAATGCCTTGTCTAGATCAAAATGAAGTTTCGATATCAGAATCAGGGCATGAAGAACTGAACAGAAATGAGTCAATCACTTCATCTGTGTCTGACACACCCTCCAGTGCTGACAGTGTTTATGAGAATGAGGCCCATCGTAAGAGACAGGACACACCAGAACAAGACCCTGAGCAAGAACAGGTCCCTGAGTTGCAGCAGTGTCCAGAGCCAGACCCCAAACCAGAGCAATACCATGAGAAAGAGCTAGACCCTGAACCTGAGCAATACCCTGAGCATGAGAACAACCTCGATGTGGAGCATTACCCTGAGCCTGACACCAACCTTGACATGGAGCATTACCCTGAGCCTGACACCGACCTTGATGTGGGGCAATACCCTGAGCCTGACACCGATCTTGACGTGGTGCAATACACTGAGCCTGACACCGACCTTGACGTGGGGCAATACCCTGAGCCTGACACCGACCTTGACATGGGGCAATACCCTGAGCCTGACACCAACCTTGACATGGGGCAATACCCTGAGCATGAGGACAACCTTGAAGTGGTGCAATACCCTGAGCATGAGGACAACCTTGAAGTGGGGCAATACCCTGAGCCTGAGCTAGATTGTGACCTAGAATCATACCCCAATCCAGAGCAAGACCCTGAGCTAGAGTTATACACTGAGCCAGAGGCTGAGGCTAATGATAATGAGTTTAAACAAAAACATTATGGCTATAAAAATCTGCCAGTGAACACTGAAGAAGACCCAGTGGCCCATGACATCCTTTTAGATCCACCCATTACAGAGGAGTCAATATTGGAGCACTGCATTAGAGAAGAGGCAATGTCAGATATGTCCAATGAATCCTGCCATGACCTTGACCCTGATGAAATGGATGAATGCTTGAGAGTTGAAATTGCAGCTGCTTCCTCTGATAGTGAGACAGATGAAAAATGGAGATCAATATTCTCCTCTTCCATAAATAAAGAAGATGATGACTCATATTTGGACAGTCTTCAGCTGAGTGCCCAGGAGCTCTTTGTGCAAAAAGTTGATGTGACGGACTTTGAAGAAGAAGACAACATTGAAGAGGCCTGTTGTGAGGTTCCACAAGTGGAAGAAGTTCTTGAGCAACCTGAAGATATAATTCCATTTCCTGCTCCTACACAAGAGGTTAAATATAACCCCTTAGGCACACAAGGTCTGTCCAAAATCTCTGAAGACGAGAGTGAAAATGGCAGAGATGCTAATCACAACCACACTGCCCACCAAGAGCACATCAATGCTGATCAAAACAAGAAGCTACCAAAAGACTTCTGTGTGATACAGGAGACCAAGAGTGAGAATGTTAGCACAGAGCATGTGGACTTCCAACTGGCACGTAAACAGTGGCGGGAAATGGAAGAGCACACCAAAAACAAGATTGTTTTACCTACAGCCAAGCAGCCCAGTTTCCATGGCAGCCACAGCTTCATGTACACTCCAGTTCGCAACATTGAAAGAACTCAGAAGAAAACACATGATCTTGAGAGCTTGAATCTGGTTGGGGATTATCCTCACACCCAATTCAGCCCCTGCTCAGAGGACTCTGGCCTGGATGATTCCAGTTACAGGTCTCCTTACGATGACCCAGAAACACCAATTGAAAGGGAGATTCGTATATCAATGGAGAGGGAGGAAAACTTCAGGAGAGAAAGGGGTCTCTCCAGGATGGGCAAATCAACTGATTGTGCTCCATCACGAAGTTTGCCCAGATCCATTAGCACTCCACTTACACCATCCTTCATCATCACCTCTTCACCCACTAAGGAACCACTGAAACATGAAGTATCTGCAAATAATGTTATCATACTTGACCCCAGCAATGATTTTACCCCCAGCCCCAGATACGGCAAAGACAATGTGGTACCTCGGCCTGGTGAGTGGCGCTCTGAGGACAACAGATCAAACCTCATCATCCTAGAGACAACCAATCTGATTATCCGCAGTGCCTCAGACTTCTCCCTCAACAAAGCCTGTGAACAGCCTCAGGAAAAAACCTTCCTGAACAACCCTTTTTTCAAGCTGCGTTCAAGAAGTACAATATCATTTGTGGATGAAGAGATTAAGTTAGTCAAGCAGAGGGAGGAAGATCTGAAGAAAGAGAGATCCAACTTGTATGGCCAAGACAGGTTCAATGCAGAAAGAATGTTGTCAAATCACATGGACACTTTGTCATTTGAAACGTCGGGTATGTTAGCAAAACACTGATCATAGAATGCTATTTCTACCTTTGCGTGTGAATAGATTTAAGCTAATGATGATATTTGACTGTTTTAGCTGATGTACCATTGAAGTGCAAGTCGTCTCCATCATCACCAATGAAAACAGCTTACAGGATGGATCGGTCTGCTTTATCCTGTGATCACAGAGTAAGTTCATCCTCCAACACTTTCCTGTTCAAAATCTTAATCAAGATGGTATATACCTAATGTATTCATTATTCAAATTTTAATAAATCTGTCTTGATATACCGAACAAAACATGCAGCTTTGTAACTGGGTAAATAATCAGCTGTTTTTTTCCCCCAGTTTCCAGAAATCTACGCAGGAGGAAGACGCAAGAGTGCCATGGCGCTGCGCTGGGAGGCAGGGGAGTTTTCAAAAAATGACTGAAGAGGATCAAGTCAAAAGTTGGCCATATAAGGGCATTGAATGTCAGTGTTGTTCTCATTCAAGTTAGATTCAGCATTGCAATTGTTTGTTTCATGTTGTGACATAACCTAAACTCTCTGCTTTTGTGATGCTTTGGGCAAAAATAGGAAGAAACTAAATCATGTATTATAGACAGTTTAAAGAGGACTGATACATGGTCATTGATAGCACTTGATTCTCGACAGCGGGTGTACATTCTTTTTAGAAACCCACAGAGTTCTGGCATGTCCGCACCATATCTGAACCAACCCTCACCTGGAAGGCTGCTGGTTTCAGCTCGTATAGGCTACAGCTTCTTGTTATAGAGGTTGTTGTAGTGTTTGTTAAAGAGTGACTAAAACTGTGCCAACACACACTTGCCATTTAAACAAAATTATTATTAAAACAATACTAATATTTTAAATTGTGGCAAGTGGTATAAATAGAATAATACTCGGATCTTTGCATGAATTCAAATGATATAGCCACAGAGACAAACCCAGGTAATAATGTATCACGCAATAATATTCAATAACTGTATGCCTCCTTGTCTTACCTATTGACTAGATCCAGGAGTTCATAACTTAAAAAAAACTTTGACTGGAAGAGAAAAGATTTGTTACTCCCTATTGGGCTTTTATAAGCTTAAAACAGTACTCACAGGCCATATGTATATTGAAAGAGCTGTTGGTTGGGGAAATCATAACGTACAGCTGAAACTGTAAAACTCTGAGGCTTCAGTAATGTGACCCAGTGTAGGTTTCTTGTGACTATTATACTGTCTTCATTGTGCCCACTCTGTGTCGGTTTTCTAGTACAGGTACAGCAGAGTACAGGTTTGAGGCCATTCTTAATTTATGTTATTTTTATAGTTTCAAGGCAATTAGATGTCTGCTATGGAGTAATAACTATTGTTGGGTTGAGATGAAATGATATTAATTGATTTTTGGGGTCACTTGAGGCAGCAGAAAATAACTATCAAAAATACATTTATATATTGTCATGATAAATGGTCTGTATTTATACTCAATGCGCCATTTACCCGTTCACACACACATTGTCATACAGTGCATCTATGTGTAACACTTTTCTCTATGAGATCTTGCATCTTATGGTTATGAAAAATGTGCCTGTAAAGATGTGCCTATTCAATAACATGCAAGTCACTGAATAGTTTGGTGCTGGAGTGAAACAGAAAAGCTGTGAGCCAGCAAATCAAAACCAAGTGCTGACAGATGCCATTATCACATACATCTTGATCCTATAACTTTTAATCAAATCTCTATGACTGAGGCTTTGGCCAGGAGAAGATGTGGTAGCCTTCAACTTTCTAATGTTCCAATGGTTGGAATTGTCTCTAGTTGGTGGGTCCGCAGTGATGGCCAGTCAATGCCTGCCTCTACTTTAGATACATCACTAATAACAAACCTACCTGTAACTTCAGACTCCAGAAGTATCTATCTGCTGCAGCTTAGCCACAAAACTAGAGATTAGCCTACAACAAAAAATGGATTTTGAATCCCATGACCAGTATGTTCACAGGGAATGATTACAGAAACCACAAACTCTTTCAGTATAATATGACATGTGGCTATTGTATTAATACTCACTTGAAGAAGAATCTTTATATAAAAGATGATTATTATTTTCCTGACAGTAAACTGAACGTTTTTGCCAGATGGATGTTTTGCTAAGATGCCTAAATGTTAGACTACTGTATTGTTGAGTCCAATCTTTGCTTAACCTTTCTGGACATTATCAATGTAAATCAGATTTGAAAACATATTTTGATGTTATTGTATGTCTTGATAAAAACAAAAGCTACATTGCTCAGTGTAAATTAATTGCATTTTGGTACATGTTTTTGCTGCAAATGATATTTCAGGGTGAGCTGGATGAACAAAATACACAAAACATACCCATACCTTTACTCACACAAATAATACAGTGAATGTTTTAGTGAGAATAAATATAAATATGCATTTCAGTTTTGTCACTTCCTCACACTACCTGTGTCTCTTTACGACCATTTGAATAGTCTACCTGTACAAGCTCCACATTACTCTGTGTGACGTAGGACAATCCAATATGCACTGGTATTTGTGACAGTGCTGCCACTGCACTCAGTCGAGAACCAATGAGACTTTACCGAATGTTGACTCCGATTATCTGAAATGCTCTGGAAATTTAACTTAATAAAACACATAAATGTATTTTATTCTTTATACAAAAACTCTATAAATGAATGTTTACTCATATAGATTGAGACAACACTTAAATATACTTCAATTCTTTCAACTTGTATGTAACCGGACATTTTTAGGCCGTTTTTTCTCTTTTAAAGCACTTTATTGCTTTAAAAACACACTTGCCATTTAAACATTTATTGCTTGTTTCACTTTATTTTGAACAGCATGACATAAAAGACATTTTTAAACGTTTTTTAAGTATCTGCTCATTTTAATAAAGGAATGTTTATCATTATTTCCAAAGCCTTGATATTTCCAGCTACTCTGAAAAGCATCTAATTAGAGCTTCGTACTTTACTTCAGATACCTGATGTTAAAAAGCATTGTTTTACATGTTATGTTTGTATGCTTCATGGTTAAAGTATAGCTTACAGATCTCAAAGAGTACTTGCTGATGTTTAAATATTCTGTGAAAAGCCCCCTGTCTGGATTTTTGAGGTTTATTATGCAGGGGGTTTTCATTTTGTTTTCCTCATGCAAATATTGAAGAAATTAGCGCAACAATAAAAAGTGTTTAAGAAGAATGTTGACTAGCTTCCTTTATTTGGTAGGATGGAGTAGGGCCTTGTTGAAGGAAAAAAAAATTTATGTTGTAACATTATGAAAAAGAAAATGCAATAGAATCAAGAATGAG
The DNA here is from genome assembly GCF_024713975.1 of Paralichthys olivaceus. NCBI lineage: Eukaryota > Metazoa > Chordata > Actinopteri > Pleuronectiformes > Paralichthyidae > Paralichthys > Paralichthys olivaceus. The sequence continues at coordinate 15,084,120 of NC_091109.1, forward strand.
CAGAACCCAGGCTGGTCAAACATTTCCTCCTCCACAAAAGAGGCAATTTCCTTTAAGTCCTTGTGGTTCTTACTTCAGAATACAAAGTTTCTCACACAATCTTTTTGAAGGTCTGATATGATAATGTGGTGCTGATGTAAACAAAATATATCAAAGGTCCAGTGTGTAAGATGAAAGGGAACTATTGGCAGAAATTTAATGTAGAATAATTCTCATGATGTTTTCACAAGTTCATTTCATCTAAATTGTATGAATTGTAGTTTTCTTTACCTCTTTATATTTAAATACTTTATATTTACATCGAGGGGGTCCTCTATACGGAGGCCGCCATGTTTTTTACATTAGTGCAGACTAGACAAACTAAACACCTTTTGAGTTTTTATGACAACTGAAGCTACCACAGGTTCTTTTTCATGTTTGGAAGGAGAGGGTGAGGTGAGGGGTGTTCAGCTGCAACATGCAACTTCAACACTAGATATCACATAATTCTACACACTGTACCTTTAAGTACTGCATTATTTGTAAGACTGAAGCATAACTTAACAAGATGCTCCGTTCTCCTTGTTAAAACATATTCTTGCAAATGTTTTTATTCTGGTGATATTATGACTTTATTTGGAAAAACTTCTTCAACATGGCCCTAATACCCGTCATAATTCGACTACATAACATGCTGTTTACTTGTGTGCTGAGATTAGATTTTACGCAGATGGTGACACAAATGGAAATGTCTCATTTTTGGTGAATGTAATCATTTTATTTTATTGGACTGTGTGTGAGCAACATAACTGTGACGATGAAAAGGATTTGAAAAAATGAATTATTTGGCATTTAGAATTAGTTTTTAAATATCTGGTCACAGATATATGCGTCAGTACATTTTTGACCTGCAGGTAGGTAGCCCAACACAAGAATTCACCTGTTCACCAAAATCATAAACAATGAGTAATCTAATGCTTTATTATAAGGATGAGTTTTATTTTTCTATTAATTTCTTGATAATATCTGAAATGTTTCTGAGAGTGTGATCAGACGTGTGAGTGATTTCATAAATTTAAAAAAAATAAGCTACTTAGAAATACAAAAGTAAATCACAGTGTAAATAATATTTGTTTATTTACATTAAAAAATAAAGAATAAAATAAAACAGTATACCAACATGTTCTTCAATGCCTGTCAGGATGAACGACACACAAGTGCCTGTTACATGGCATCACTGACGCATCATAATAAGAAAAGTAGATGCAGTATCTCCTTCTTTTGAATGACAAACTATCAATTATTGCATGAATGAAATTGTTAAATTTGAATGATGGATTCACTGTTCGATAAGTTAAGAACAATTTTGGATATTGCAATGAAGAGCTGACAAAAGATTTATTTTTGAAATTAATTATTGTTAACAAAGTTGTATGATGGCATTTTGTGAGAATCTATCAACAAATATCAATGACATCAATAAAACCACGACTTAATAACACTCAATTACACAACAGTTCATACCTGTATAGGGATCATTTATCCAATTATAAGCTTGCAATAGCTTTAATAAATGCAGCCAGGAAACCAGTATTTCCAATCAGGAACACAACTAACACCATCTTCTTGACTTTGGAAACCTGAAAGAAGTGACAGTGAAGAATCAATAAAAAAGAGGAAGATATAACACTTTAAAAATAATAAATGAAGGCAAATCTGACCTCTCCATGCTGCAGTCTGTCAAGCTGAGCAAACAAAATATTCTCTTTGTCATCGCTGCTGCTTTTGCCTGTGGATACATATGTGATTTTTAGTCCGACGAAGTAGAGAACACTAAAACAAATACATGTTAGTTTAAATACAGCTATACCAAGAACATTGCTATGAAGAACTGGAACATCACTGCATAGTAAAAGAACAGCCCTTGCTCTGCTGTCTCGGATACTCAGTCCAAGCCTAACAACCAGTCGATATGTTTTTCTAGGTTTTAAGAAGAAATTTCATCTTAAGAATGGTTGGTGAATGAGGCCCAAAGAGCTCATTTTACGTCTTTCATTAAGACAGATGCTGCAGATGGATAACATTTCCAAGCTATTTCACTTTCTCATTCATTTACACCCACATAAATACACCCACCTGTGTTGCACACACACACACACATTCTTTCAGGGCTTCAGTTATAATGCTTTGGAACAGAACAATTGATTGATTCTCTGGCTGCAGGCAGCAGCAGCAGCTGCTAATTGAGACAGGTAATACCCATACTGTTCCACTTCTCCAGGCATTATGAACAAATCCACATTGCACAGCTATCAAAAGAGAAAGCTAAAGCCGTTTTCAGACATGACTAATGGAGGATGTCCTGAGTTTCACACATCGCAGCAAGAGGTTCTCCGATTCAAATTGTTCATAACAACACAGAACTCTCCAGAGCATTCAGGTGAGGGGGTAGAAGCAGAATGTAATATATTAATTCTGCTGCAGAGATCACCAGCATAAGCCCTTATTGCCAAAAGCTCTCTTGACATCTGTGTCTTCTTTGTGTATGGCACCGATTATTCATGTGAAGAGATTTGTTTTCTGTTTTATTCATTTTTGCGTCTGATACTTGAGGATCTCCTGCTTTATTCCCACATCAACTCCTTCGGACATTCTGCTGACTTTTTACTAGGAGGCTGGCCAGATAAATAACACGGGTCTATTTTGCCTATACCTCTGAGTCTGGACTGGTGGATTAGTAGCAGCAGGTCTACCAGCATGATCCACAGCAACCATCCAGTCAGCACTGCAGGAGACCAGGGACTGGGTAATAGCAGTGCCTGCTGTGCAGCACCCAGGAATACACACACTGCTGCGAGGGAGAGAGGACCAGTCAGTGGTTGAATTTCAATCTCAGGCCTTGTGAAAGAAAAACCATGTAGATCATGGGGCACACAGTACGTTATCCATTACAGCACAGTCTGTTATTTTTTGTATGCTACTTTCAGGCCGTTCTTCTTTTGAATTTATTTTTTTCCAAATCAATTTCACACAAAAAAAATTCTTTATAACTAAATAATTAGTTGCCTTACATTTTTTATTTTAAAGTAAGTGATTTTATCCATGTTAACAGTTTACAATCGATTAAGATGTTGTGACCATGTGAATGTGACAAAAATCAGTTTACTGTAGCCTACTGCATTCACAACAGGAGGCCTGGGACACTGGGATTACATATTTTGAAATAACTGCCATTCAAAACAACTAATAAAATCTTTTCTAATTTTTCTTCTTACTGGCAAGTATCTGGGCAGCAGTGCCTGCTCCAAAGTGTAGCCATCTGAAGATGATCCTCCTGCCAGAGAGGAGAAGAGACAGGACCTGGCATGATTTCAGTTCACATGGATGAGGTTAAAAGTGCTACTGCCACTTTTCACAGGACAGTGACGTGCAAGTGAGGGAGTTATTAAAACCTGGTTTCTTACCGTGGGGAATCTGGTACTGGTCTGAGAATTGCCATAATTGGCTGGATGATAGACAGAGCCATGACGGTGCAGCCTATGGAAGGGTGAGAGCCTGCAGCCTGGGACGAGAGAGAAGACAAGAGAAAACACAGGAAGAGGAGCTGCAGGGATATTCTGTGGTGCACTGGTGAAATGCTGGTATGTAATAACAATGAAAACTTGAACTGGATCTACTCATTTAAAATCATTTCTGCTGTCATATTCTTTGGATTGGTTTTAATTAAATGAACTTAATTTTTCGCATTTTTTTTTGACAACCAGCAGTTATCAGTTGTGATTACATGAAATCTCAATGAAATCAAATCTCATCAGCCAGGTTGGTTACAAGTGCTGGGTTTATCAGTTGGAGGATCACTTTAATGGGAGTTCAAACTAACAGCGAGCCAACCTGAAATGTTGATAATAGTTCCTCACTGCACAGGGAAATTGTGTGCTCAACACTGTAATGAAATAGGTCAAATATGAAGCAGGAATATGTCCTATGAACAGTTTTTAGAAAGCTGACTTTTATTTTCTCTTACTCTTAACTTTGCTTATAACCCCTTTGATTGTCTCAACTTTTATTTACTTATTTGGTAAAGCAAGAGAAGACCCAGATGGATAGAGGGTGGGACAAAGTTGAAAAATTAAGTTGCAATAATAATAATAATCAATACTTAAAAAGCTATAGCAAGATGTAACATAAATTAGTTTACGGTCTGTGTTTAAGTCTGATTGAATACATTCATTAAATAATTAAATCCACAGAAATCCATTCACTTACTTTGTACTTAAAGGGATAGTTTGCAGAAAAATTAAAATATAATTATTATCTACTCAGCACTATGCCGATGGAGGGTGGGTGAAGTGTTTGAGTCCTTAAAACACTTCTGGAGTCTCAAGGATAAACAGCGCAGTCAAATCCAATACAATTATATGATGTGACCTTGTCTTCAGACATAGTAAAACAGCAGAAAAAACATAACATGCCTCCACGGTGTGGTGTCATCCAAGTGTCTGCAAATCCAGACATCCAAATTCGACTCAAAATTCACTGATTATCCACATGAGTAGTTTTCAGTGTGTTATCAGCATCATTTGTGATCATTTTCACCCATTTACATAAACATTTATACAGTTTATCTATGGGCAGCACATTTTATTCTCTATAAAAACAGCACAGACTGGAAAAGCGCTATATAAATTCAGACCATTTACTATCATGATAAGCATTGCCATCCTCTTCACGAAAAAACTTTTTGGCATCATTTTCCCCCTTAACCATGTGTTATAAGTGCACATGCTGCCTTCACTGAGATAACAGCATTCTGAGACCTCTTTCTCATTAACAGCATGCAACTTAAGAAAGAAGATATTTCAGTGAAATGTAGCAACTGACAATTTAATAATGGTGATTCTGATATGATCTATGCATGTAAATTATATTGTATTACATTTAATAAATATTGAGATTTTATAAGTTAGTGCCATAAATGTCCTGGAATCCTTCACTAAGCATATATGAACATAATCGGTAAGAATAACAATATTCTAAGATACAGCTTGGAAGTTGTGTATCATGAGAGGATACAAGCAGAATTATTTTTAAAAATTAAAATTAAAACTACATTTTACTGTATAGATGAGCCAGTTTGCATCTTATTTGTTCTTTTTTCAGACTGGATGTGATTAGACCGGGACAACAGCCACTGGATCCAGTGATAGGGACAAGTTTCCAAGAGGATCCCTCCCACACTGACACTAAAAGCTACAGAGGAAAATAACTACACACTTTATCTGTATATAATCTGTTTGTGTAAAAACAGAACAGTGGAAGCACTGACATGAGTGAGGATAGAACAACAATATCTTCCATCAGTATCTTTTCAAATAATTTAGTTTTTTATTTACTGGTGGACCTTCAGACATTATGTTTCGACGGCCTGTGATGGGGAAAGATAGACACCTAGAGGCCACTGCAAAAAACAGGAGAATGATGAATATACAGCATCGACGTCAAAGAGCTGAAAATATCAACATCTTTATGTTCCAGGGGTGGGTGTCATCTAAATCCTTAATGTATCCTGTAATGGTATTTATTACCAGCTAAAGGGGATGTTTTGGACTTTAGTGAGACTCTATAAAAGAATAAAAGATATTTTTCTAATGTGGTTTGATGTAGTATTATAAGATTTTGGATATAGGTCCTCGGGTCCCTGAGGGTGGTGAACAGCTAAACCCTAAAGGTTACAATTTAAATGAGAGGCAACATCTTCTGTGACATGTTTTGGAGGTACAATATACCAATGGTTATGAAGAATAGTATAGCCAAAGCAAATACAAATCAATTAAGTTTTAGTCTTGTACTTCCAGCTCCTGTCTTCTCTATTACTATCTATTAGAAAATAAAGCATTTCATTCTCATTTCCTGAACTTTTATTGTCAGCGCTGAATTTCCCTTTTTTCTAATGTTAAAAGTTTCCCTCCATGTGTCCCACTTTAGCCAATTACCCATTATTTCATGCTGATTGATATCAACAGATATAATGTGAATTTATATCTTAAATAGGCCATTATGTTAATTATCATGTGCTTCCTCATGACGCTCCATAAAATCATATTTAGTTTATAAAACATGATTTGGAGAATCTGACATGAAACCTAAATATTGTTTGTAGGATAGCGACATGAGACGTAAGTGAGTACCTCTCCCTTTCTGCTGCTGCAAGTACCACTGGTGGTGGTGGTGGTGTGGGGGGGTGCTCCAGATTCAAACTAAAATCAGCATCCATCATGCAAACTGGAGACAACGTGACAATTCACTATTACCTTAACCAGTGCACTGTGTTTATGTAAAACATGTCTCATTTACTGTGTTTGTTGAGCAGGTGGTTTGATAAAAATTTGAATCAACCTTTTATGTTTTACCGCACATAAAGTGTAGTTGCCGTCAAATGTGTGTACTCATCCTACAGGAGGAGAGAAAATATCATATTTATTACATAATTATAAAATATATATTGTGTTGGTGTCTGTGCTGAAAGCTGCAGCCTCTGTGGTGAGTCAGGTTGAACAAATGCTTGGATGGATTCCACACTGTGTCATTTACACCACAGAACAGCATGTGATTTATACAGCTGAGTCATTCACAGACATACACACCACAGTGCAGCTCACAGTGTTGGCCACAAGTTCAATCATGGCAGAAGAAGCTAATTTACTTCCTCAAGGGACTTTTACTGAAGAAAAGACTTGTGACTAACTTATCAAAGATAATTATGACATATTATAATTATATCAGTGATGATCATACATAGATGGCATCATTTAAAAACACTTCCCACAATACTATCACAGACTAAGAAATAAAAATGATTTATTAGACAAAGCCATAGAATTTGTTCTCACATTTAACACCTTAACTTTTCATCTAGTGTATACGTCAGATTAAAATGCTAATATGTCCAACACTGACCATTACTGTTGATCCCATTCCCATCAGCTTCTACTTTATTTTTAAAGCTTTTGGCAAAGCTTTGCATGCCAACATATTCCACTCAGATGACTTATTGGTTTTCAAGTGAATATGTTAGCCTTTAGTTTAAAAGACCAATATGAATTAAAACAACCTCACAGGGCAGTATACTACCTGGAGAATTTAGTATATACATTGTTAAGGTATGTCTTAGCAGTTTTTCTGAAATAGAAAAGAATATTTGCAAAATGTTCTGTGAAGGTGACTCACTCCACAGCTGAAAAAAACATGTATTAGTCTAATTTCACACATACCAACTCGAACAGAGGAGAGCGTTAGGCTGCCATTCATGTGAATGGAAAATAATGTGTGAAAGCACATTGCCTGTGAAACACTTGTGTTTCAGTGTACTGGTAATGTGAGATAATCAGAGCTGAATATTGCTTCATCTTCCAATGTGTTCTGGTCTGAAAGCCTCTTTCAGACCACACCAGAATGAAGAGGTTCTGACACTGCAAGAGCTATGTATATATTTCAGACTTTGTTTTCTATATTAATTGTTTTCTAATAGTAATTGCCTTTACCTTTTACATTAACTGACAACCCAATGTGCCAACTGATGCTCAGAAAACTAATGCAGTGTTAAATACTGGAGCCTGTGAGTCTGGCATGTTTACATGCAGTGCAATTAATTTGTTTGCTCATCATAAGGTTTTTATTTGTATATATATCTATCTTTATATATATAGATATATATAGACTGACTTCGACCAACACAAGAACAAACACTTGACAACACATTGACTTGTTGTATAGAAAAGTGTGGTGAGATTGACACAAAGATAGACAGCAAAAGATTTTGAAATGCTAAGAGCCACTTAAACAGATGGAGGGACAGATGGACAAGAATGAAGGGGGTATGGTCACACACACACACACACACACACACACACACACACACACACACACACCCAAGCATGCACACACACACACACACACACACACAGTTACACTTACCTTACTCCACCCCCTCCTGTATATGAAAGGCAGAGTGAAGGCTGCACTAGTTAGGACAACAGCCAAGACCATCATGGTTCGATGGAGCTGCAGAGAAAAGGAGTTTAAGAGAGGATATTTCAATTCTAACTGAAATGACTGTTTAGTCATGTCCATGGAGGACAGACAGTGGCAAACGAAGAATATAACTGTGAAGATAATGTGTATGTTTCTGTCGATTAAATTTTGAGCATATTTCAGAATGTATAGAGTGTTTGAAAGACAGATTTGCTGGTGTCTTCACCTGAAACCAGAGCCTTTGTCCCAGCACTGTGGTGTCAGGCCAAAAGTCTTTGTAGTGGCGAGCAATGAGGACGGCTGTGCTCACTATCCACATCCAGGCAGTCAGCATGAACACACCTGAGGACAGATCACAGGTGATGATCTATAGAAATTTGGTGGATTTTCACGTTCATTTTTAATTATCTATTCTGGAATTTTAGCTTAGCTACATAGCCTATGCATATACCCAACACACACAGTAGGTACACTGTAGGTACACTGTAGACTGTGCACAAATGTGACCATATGTTGGAGCTACAGTGATATCCACATGGAGTAAGAGTCAGTAAGGTTGTTACAGATTTAATAAAAACAACACTTCTGCAGAATGTCTGATCATGACAGTCGTCTCGATCACAGTGTGAATGGAAACAGGGTGATGACAGGTAATGTCTTCTATTTAGTAATTCAACATGTCAGAGTGACTGTGACTTATATTCTACTACACACAAAATGACTTGATGTTGCTTTGGTTTGTCCAGCTCTGTGCTACTCTGAGATGAAAGGAACACAGCAGTCTATCCGAAATCTTCAGATTTTAGACTGTAGTGGAACCAACCATGGAACTTGATGAGCAGGGGCGAGCGCGAGCCACTTAGATCCTCCGGAAGTCCAGTAATCACCTTCTGAATGGTGGAGATGAGAGGTTGATGATAGTGTTTGTAGATCGAACCTATGGAGGACAAACTTTTACCAACATGCACTCTGCACAAAGTTTACCTTATGGATTCCATTGTTTTTTCCAGCAGTAATTTAAGAGGAAACTATGCTATTCTCAGCTATGTGAGTCATGAAAGTATTCCTACTGAAGGTTTGACACACTAGATTAAAATACACACGACCCGAGGTGAGAAATAAAACCTCACCACGGCCTTCAAAGTGTTTCCATGAAAACAACAGAATCCGACTCAGCATAAGAAATTGGGAGCATCTTAGCAATTACCAACTTTCAGCGGGTCAATGCTGAACCTGTAATAGACAAAAGGCTTTTCTTTATTAGATTGTTGCCCTACTCCTGATTTCAGCTAACAAACACAGGTCACATTACTTGGCTTATTTGCAAGAGAAGATTGAGGTTCATGGCCTAAGGTAGAAGTAAATTTAAACAAAACTGTCATATTTATTAAGATAGTCCCATCCTATGTTAAAACACTTGAGTTTCAGGATCACCAGCCGAAATTACAAAGTTTTAATTCTGTGAAGATCGTGTATGTTACTTAAAGGTTCAGTGTGTAGACTTTTGTGATATGTAGTGTTGAAATTGCATGTTGCAGCTAAACCCCCCTCACCTCACCCTCTCCTTCCAAACATGAAAAAGAAACTGTGGACTTTAATTGTCATAAAAACTCAAAAGGTGTTTAGTTTGTTCAGTCTGGACTAATGTAAAAAACATGGCGGCCTCCGTAGAGAGGGTCCCCTCGATGTAAATATAAAGTATTTAAATATAAAGGACCTTTCTGGGGTAAAGAAAACTACAATTCGTACAATTTAGATGAAATGAACTAGTGATAACATCATGAGGATTATTATTTTATAATGTCACTGTGCACCACAGACATATAAAAAGCTCTACACACAACGTCCAGCACACAAACAATGAGCATGTAACAGTATATTGTAGGCCTGTGAGATAATTGTGAAGCAGCTCCAGAGCATTACCTCATGCCAAGCAAACAGGCACTGCACTAGTTTATTAAATACTGTTCAATACTGAGTTTCACACTGTCTTACCCTGGCGGGATCTACCATGGGCCAGAAACAGGAAGTAGCTCTGGTTTAGGTTGAATCTGTTATGTAGGTGGATACTTCTGTGGAAACGACACTGGATGACTCCGTCGACCAGCCTCCAGGCCCGCCCCCACAGAGCCGCCTGGAAACAGAGAGGTTTGCACTGAAAACTGATGGTTACAACAGTTCAGCCACTGATACTGTGTGGTGATGATGATCAGTCACTGTATACTTCTGTTGCTAGCTCAGGGTGAGTTCGTCCAGAGACATATCCAGCACTGATGGAAACACTGCCTCCATCATTCACGCACAGATAGACGTCATCATTCCCCTACAAGGGCAGACATATTTAGTAAATATTAATTTACAGCTTGCAGATTCATATGTTTTGGCAGTCATGTTGTGGTGGCTAGATTATGTTTAGATGTTGGGTTTGAATCAACGAAGCACTTTGGGCAGGTTGGGCACTTATGGATGTTGGAAGTACAAAATGCAAGACTCTCACACCAGAGGCCAAGTTCATTTATAGAAGCAATTTGGTTTTGGCTAAAGACACTGAAATATTTGTGCATTAAACCAAACTATCATCCAATATAGATTTGCGATGCCAAATCCCTTGGGACATTCAAAAACTACTCAAAACTCATCTTTTAAAAAATGCATGTGACCGGATCTGATACAATTTGTCTTTGTCTCTGTCTCTGTCACCCTACAAATATGTAAAGTGTCCTTAGGTCCCTAGAACGGCTCTACAAAGATTTGAGTCATTATTATTATTATCATCATCATCTTCCCCTAACCTTAGCCATGCTATGAGTGTGTGCTAGATAAAAACAAATACATTGTCTCTTAACATTTTACTGATGAGTTTGAATTAAGAGTCGATTGCCAAATATGTAAATTGATAACATGTGCTCATTATGTCAATAGAAATCCTAAATTAGCCATATTTGTAAATTAACCCAAAGCAATTATTAAGATTAAAATTCTGACTTTCACCTCATGTTTGAGAGTGTTCACATCCACAGCAGGTGAACAATTGTCTTATCATTTTCCTATCAAGCTTCAGGGCAGCACAGAAACATTGAAGCCAAGGTTGTTTAAAGTGAAATGATTGTAACTTTGGGAGGTTTTTAATTATAAGTGACTCTAGATTGAAAAAGTAAATGTCATCATAAATAAAACTCACCATCCATTTGTCGTGGGACAGGGCAAAGGACATGTAACCATCAGTAGGCCCACTGAGTTCAAACATTACACTCTGTCCTGCTTCATCAGTGGTAAATGACAAGAAGAAACAGTGGGGATCTGACTCTGGGTGACAGCCCACTGGGTCTCTGAGGCAAGATTTGCTGTGGCCACACCCCACTGAACTAAACTGAGGAGGAGGAAGAAGATAACAGTTAAGCTATTCATGTTCTGAATGGCAATGATCCAGTTATTCGGGATGAGGTGCAAACCTTCCCCTGAGGGTTGTGTCGTATATAAAGAAACAGAGACAGGGTTTCTTGAAAGATGTGATGCCATTAGACCATACGTGCCATACCTAAAAGCTGTGTGTACTATCGACTTAATTCACATAGGTTAATGTAGAAATCTCTGAAACAGATATCTGAAAACCTGTCAACATGATATTAATGAGGTTATAGTTTCGATTTTTTTGTAGATACTGACCTGTGTGGACAGAGCAGTGGGGCTGGTGGTTTGAGGAGGAGCATTTGTGGATGGAGCAACAGTCACTCCTCTCAGTGACACCACAGGACCTGCCATCTTCACCCAGTAAACCTTATAGTCATGCACCACTGTCACACTGCAACAATAAATGAAACACACCTTGACATACTGAAACATCTCCATCTTTACATAGCTGTGTAACAAGACCTGTCAATGAATTTGAATACTGTCTGTTGGACAGCCCTTTGTGGGTGGCTCTGGATATCAAACTGCAGTGTTATGCATACTCACAGAAACTGGACTCTTTGTGGAGGTTTCTCTGGTGATTCCCACACTGCCTGGACCTGTGTCTTTTTTGTGTTACTCTTGTGGCTCAGCCCAGATCCCTTTAAATGACAGGGAGAAGAGAACACACTTATTAAACACATCAGGTGGCCTGTCAGGACTGTTAGCTTCTTAGGTCATGGTTTAGCTCATGCCCACATACAGTAAGTAATAATTATGTGCTATAAGAGGGGAAGAGCAGCAGGGTCTGCAGCAGCAGGGAGACATGGAGACAAGACCTGGAGAAGAGAGTCAAATGGGATTTATGAGGCTGATTTGCTCATGTTTGTCAGTGACCGTTATAGAAAGTATTATCTGAAGTGTTGGAGTTTAATCAGTATCACTGTGTATCTATTGAAGATCTTGACTACTTAATTCTTATTTTTTAGTTCCAGGAAAAGATGAGCATTCTGGGTTTTATGCTGAACTGCACACGTATCAGAGTGGAACTGACTGCAGTTCTTATGCAGCATGAAAATAGATCATCAATGCCATAGTAACTACACCTGCTATAGAAAATAAGCAACAAGTTGCAGAACACTTCTCACTAATTCCAACACTAAAACAACAAGGTCAGGCCATATTTATCACGCTATAAACACATCTTACACACCCACATACACACACACACAGACACACACACACACATCTTGAATATTTAGAAACATTTAATTTACTTTAGTTATTATTTCTAATTCAGTGTATTTAATTGAGACCTTTTTGCACTCGTGTTTCACTCACAGTAATATACAGAAATATCTGTACTGAGTTATTGATTCCAAACCTGTTCACCTTTGCACAATTTATTGTGTTTAATTGTATGAATATTTTTGGTAAAGAGGAGAGTTCAGTTTAAAAGGTTTAATAAATCAGCATAATTACAGAAAGATATGTTTTTTGGTTCAATAGATATTCAGTATTCAGTGTGGAAACTATATCAATTTACAGTACAATCTGCATCACAATAAAGTGTGCAGTAAAGTGGTCTGAATACTTTGTGACACCGCATCTTACATAGATGCATGGCCAGAATAAACACTATAAAGTTGGTGGGCACCTATTGACCACCTGATTGAAGCAGTTTGGTTAAACTATAGTGTATTTAAGTACCATGTCTTTGCACAGGGCTCAAATACAACACAGACAGAAGAATCTGACTCATCATTTCAATTTATCTTTTCAGCAGTAAATCAGGGGCCTCATTCATAACTGCTTTGCACTATTACCAGACAGATACGAGAAGGTGACCCTATGAGTGGGAGGCATTTGCCCTCTTTTGTTATCCAGCCCTGCATGCTAACTCTACAATCTGAGAAGATTACTAATGTTCAAGCTGGTTCATGTCAGAGTTAAGGTTCACATCATCAAGACATCTGTATACCTGAGTGTGGCCACACTGTAGAAGCTGGGACTGATGAGGGTCCGTCAGGATGAAGAATCCTACTGCTGGGAAGTCCAATTTCCCAGCATCCCGTGCCTCCATCAGGAACCCCCTGAAGAACGTGGGGTCAGAAGAAGCCACTTGCAAAGAAACTGAAGTAGAGGAAAGAAATGAGGAGAAATCTGTTGCAGTATTGTGTCAAATGAAAGTTGGACAGTTTACATTACCTGTGATGTTTTCACCAGGACTGAATGTGGATTTGTCCACACTGACCATGTATGGAGGAGGCTCTGGTCTGGGCTCGTGGCCGTGCTGAGGTGTCATGTCTCCGCAGGCTACACCCACCTTCCCGTTACTGAACCCCCCAACTGAGTCCACACACCAGGTCAGTGCTGCGAAAGTGAAGTATAGACGCAACATGCTGTTGCATATGCCTACAGTAAAAAGAGAGGAAACACAGAGTAGTCATTTGTGTCACCTTTAATCACCTTTAATGAGGTGAGGGGTATTCAGCTGCAACATGCAATTTAACCATTAGATGTCACTAAATTCTACACACTAAGACTGTTTGACTCACCTATTTATTAGTGAACAGTCTTAAGTCTAAATGTGGGTTGAGGATTCTCAACACATCTTAATCCTGCTCATATTAAAAAGCTTCAGTGGTTGACAGTGCGAAAAAGAAGCAGTAATTGTTGAAAAAATATATATATGGCAAAAAAAATGGATGGTGACAAAATACTTAATAATTATCTCTCACTGCAAGACATAGTTTTGCAAATTTCAGTCCGTTTCAATTCAATAGCCTTATCTAAAAGAAATAAATGTCACTATAGTGCAGAAGTACAGTGGAATAATCTGCACATACATTTGAAGTTGAGTGTTTCACAGTTATACATGGTTACAGAGTAAAAGCACATTTAATTTACAATATCAAACCTTTAGAACTCAAACAAACCATTAGAACGTTGACTTTGCTGCCCGCTATTTATTTTTTATTACAATGTGCAAAACAAGGCATGTGGAAACAACCCTTCGAGCTTTATTGTGTTTTAATCTCTGAGGAATTTGAGTGTGTGTAGTGACTGCAGTGCAGTGTTATATGCATTTCCAATTATCAAATTATTTTAATTAAATTAATAATTTGGAACAACTGTGGAATAGATGGAACATATTTAGGTTATTCAATTATAGCTGACAATCCTAAATGAGAAAAAAAACAGTAACAGGGTCAAACAGAGGAAAGTGACACAATTGTGTATATAATTCAAAATGAAACCTACAGAGTTACAGTTTATATAGCACAATTACGATCAGTCACAATATTAAAACACACTGTATAGCAAAGGAGAAAAGCCCTCGAGTAGTACACCACGAGAATAAAGAAGTCAGTGAGGTGCTACAACATGCAGCTGATTCACTGGCTGAAATTATCTATGTACAGACAGCAGGGGCACAGTCATCACCTCCACAGTATAATCATCCTGCTGCAGATCAGACTGACTTTAACAGACTCACTGAGATAACAAAGTCAGGAGAAGTGTAGTTTCAGTTTGAGAAGAGACACGCAGCTTTGCAGAGTGACAGGTCATGAGGGGTCACCACAGAATAAGCCAAATAAAATAATCCACTTTTTTTTTTGGTTTTCTTACAAATAGAAAAAGAAAAGATAAGTCAACAATGCAAAGTCAGCTTTCTGAATGTAGCAATACATTGATGTCAAAACTCAGGTCATATTGGCAAATAAGACAGACCTTGAATCCAATGGCTGTATGGTTAAATTGTTTGAGAAAAAAGATTGAATACAGTTCAATTCCAGCTTCTCATTCTCATCCTTTATTTTTAACTGTGCTGAGAAAGAATAAGATGTCTCCTGTAGACACAAGTAAACTTTATAATTGATAAAAATGCTTCATTCAACATTTCATCTGTCCCAGCGCTGAGACATTTCAAAGTCAATTATCCGAAAGTGTTCAGACTTACCTCCCCCTGTGTTGTCAGTGTCTGCAGTGCAACTCCACCCTGTACATAGAAAGTAGTCCTGTTGGCCCTCAGAGGGCAGGGCCTCTGCTGCCTTCACATCTTGTAGAAGAAAATCGTACATGTGAGTACTCTACTATGACACATAGAATTTTTGGAGCATATTGGAGCATAATAAAACCTGCTACATCCAAATAATTCTGGAAAGTCATGTCTGTAATGAGTTTACTGCTGTATTCATCAAACGTTGGCAGTGAAACACCATTATTGTAAAAGATTCAAGCGCTTCAATTTCGTACATATCTCCACATTAGAATTCATGCTTTTCTTCCAAACTTAACCATCCCTCATTTCAAGTATGTTGATATGAAAAACTATTTGGAAACAGCAACTACCAACTAAATTTTCTAACAGAAGATTAAGACTTGGTTTTATAACAGCTGGATAAATAGGGGATGTGTTATTTTATTCAGCCGGATGAATTCTAATGAGACAAAATTAAATATATATTATCTTTACTTTAAGTTGTGTTGCTCTGAATGAAATAGCCACTAAACTTAATTATAATGTTTTCATATGTCTTGATTTCACTAATACATGGCTTATTTTTCCAAGTTCAGTTTTCATCCATTATCCACAATTATTAAGTTGTTCCCAGAGCACATTACCCACAAAGGGTAATGGAATCTATTCGAGCCACACGGCTTCTAGCAGACTGAATTCAGGAATGCCTTAAATAAAAACAAACAAAAAGGCCTAGATAACCGGTAATTGACTTTTTGACTGTTTGACTAAATAAAATTCAGACAAAGAGAAATACATTAGAAAAATGGGAGAAAATATGTCATATATGTGTTGTATTCAACCAAAAAATGGATGGGTCTTTCTTTGTTAGATTCAATTGTTTGTAGTACTTGCAAACCACCAGCAAGCGGAGGCATTGCTGCTTGGATGACTTGGAGTCACTGATTAGAAGTAAACCTGCTTATTTTTTAAATGATCCAGTCACTCCAGTGATCCAGAGCTTCACTATGTAGCAGCAGAGAAATGCATATACAGGTCGGAAGCTTCACCTAACTGATTTTCACACACACTAGTCTTATTAAGAAAAGTGAGCAGCAGTTGGAAACACTGTTAATGGGAGAGGTCAGGAGACAATGACCAGACTTCTTTGAAAAGATTAAAGTAACTCAGATAACCACTGGTTACAACTGTGATGAGAAGCCTTTCAGAATGAACTAGAGGCCCAACCTACAGGTGAACTCACCAGCACTGGACAACTGAGGACTAAAAAAAATGGAGCCTGAGCTCCCCTGTGGTAGTTAGCAAGACAATAAT
Source organism: Paralichthys olivaceus (assembly GCF_024713975.1). NCBI lineage: Eukaryota > Metazoa > Chordata > Actinopteri > Pleuronectiformes > Paralichthyidae > Paralichthys > Paralichthys olivaceus. Next base: position 15,100,819 of record NC_091109.1, read on the forward strand.
CAAAGTTACACCGTCATGTGTCATCTTTCACCTCTTGAATACCATACACAAAGAATGATATGTGGAGAGTCATAATAATACAGTGCTGCCATCATGTGGCAAAGAGCATCACTTACACCACTCTCACTGCTATGAGTCACCATCTGTTGTTGCCGTTTCCATGGCAACAATCTCCTGTTACCTGGTGCAGGTGAGAACCAGCTAAGGCAAACAACAGAGCAGAGGAGCCGCAGAGACGACAACAGAACAAACATGACCAGTCTCTTCTCCAGGTAGGAGTTTGTACTTGTATGTTTCAAATGATTCGATGAGACCATCACATTGGATATGAAACGGGTGGGGAGCTTTGGTCCGAATGGCAACAGTTAGTTTTCTCTCATGCAAACGCCACTAAATTGTTTTTTTTCATACTGATTTCCCGAAGCCGGGACATCCAGGTGAAGAGCATGGAGCAGACAGTGAAACATGCTGAGAAGTACCTGGGTGAGATCTGCTACCTGCTGGGCTCCTACACCAGGAAGACAGCCAAGCTCAGAGACAAGGCCGACCTGCTGGTGGCTCAGCTGTACGACTTCTCCAGCACAGAGGGCCCAGAGCTCCAGATCGGCCTGAAAAACCTGGCAGAAGATTTAGCCATGGTCCAGGACTACAGGCAAGCTCAGGTCAGGAACACTGCAGTTATCCATGCATCAGTGTTATATTTCATCAAACTCTTTAACATAATGTTTCCTTTGTAATAAATATTTTATCATCGAAGGTGGAGAGACTGGAGACAAGAGTTCTTGCTCCTCTGAAAGCATATGGAGACATAGTGAAAATTAAAAGGGTGAGTTTGGAGACTTTCCCTTTTCCAACAGCGATTTTGGGACTATGTATAGCAATATCATGATTGGAAAGTAAATACTTACAACACTCAATACAGAAATAATACAATTAAAAAAGGGAAATACTTCGGCAGAATACAAACCTCATTTGTGTAGCTTGCGTACCAATCACATGCTTGATACCTCCCGAGGCTCTTAGAAATATAGTCAAAAGCCACTGACCGTATTTTTAATTTGTCTTATTATAAGCCTTTTAATATAATTAATATAGATTTTGTATTATATTTAGATTTAAAATCTCATGTGACCTGGTTTGAGTATGGTTAATTCAAGTAAATCAACCTGCTTTAAGTAAATAAGTTTTACCTTTGACCAATGTTTCGTTAATTAAAAGTAAAAAAATTAAATAACGGGCTGATCAAACTTGCAGATCTGACAGTTTGGTCAGAAACATGCACTTCTGTAGTCTGCTGGAGGTCATAGAGCTCTGGCAGTGCTCCTCCTGTTCCTCCTCGCACAAAGGAGCAGATACTGGTCCTGCTGCTGGGTTGATGCCCTTCTACAGCTCTGTCCAGCTCTCCTTGTGTAACAGTCGATCTCCTGGTATCTCCTCCATGCTCTTGAGACTGTGCTGGGAGACACAGCAAACCTTCTTGTGACTGCACGTATGGTTGGCCTTCCTGGAGGAGCTGGACTACCTGTGCAACCTGATTGGGCTGCAGGTACCGCCTCATGCTACCAGTAGTGACAAGGACACTAGCAGAACACAACACTAGAGAAGAATCAGTCAGGAAGGATAAAGAGAGAGCAGCTGTCATGTAAAACCATTTTTGAGGGTTGTCTTGATTTTGCCTCTCCGTTGCACCTGTTGTCACTTTCATTTTTACCAAAGCAGGTGAAACTGATTCATTATCAGAATCTGAAATCTTTTATTGTCATTGTAACAATGTGGCATTGTACACAAAATGAAGGTGCAGTCTTTTCAGTGCAGGTAAAAAAGTGAACATAAATAGATAAAAGGTCTGTAAGAAAAAAAAAAAAAAGTAAAGTATTTAAATACACTATGCTATAAAAAGGAATGAGAAAAACCTAAACTAATAGCAATCATACATTCATACAGTCGTCCAGTCATACATTTATCAAAAATATTGCACATGATGTATTGCATTATCACTTGTGCTTCCTAAATGAAGTTTAAATGGCTTGGTGTTATACTGTGACGATTAAGTATTCCCTTAATTATTTTGAGCAGTGCACTTTGACAGCTAGGGTGTGTTTGGAAATTCAAGATAATCTCCTTTCCTAACCATTATTCCTTGACACCGATTGAATAGGTCACAAGGTCAAGGAAAGATGTGAAGGAGAAGCCTTAAGGAGTTAGGAGAACATCCGACTCCACTTACACTCAACCTTTTTGTTTTGGTTAAAACAACTTTATGTATATGCTGGAAATGCACTGTACTCTGTGCGCTGCAGCTATAATAAAGTTTCCTGTCCAAAACGGGAGGCACATCCTAAGAAAAGATGTTTTCATTGTATACAAAGGGAACATTTAATCCTACTCCCAGGAAGAAACAACAAAAGAGATTTAATCACTTGAAAATTAAAATAAAACCAAAAGGCCTGAAATGATGAAGTAATATGATAATGTGAGGAATATATACGTGGAGAAAAGCTTACATAGGTTACATAGGTACAAAGGTTTTTGTGTGCATTCCACAATCTGGGGTTCATAATGACATATGTGTGTTTAGTTATGATGATGATATTTTGAAATGAACATATTAGTTCGATATATTTGTTGTTGACCTGGACAGATGACAGAGAAGAAATCAGGAGCTAGGATGATCATGTGAGGATTCAGTTCTGGATCATGTCATGACGATAATTTAACTGTCCTGTCTTTTATTTAAATGGATCGGTCCAGTTGCAAGTGCGAGGTTGTATGCTGCTGCAAAGAATTGTGGGGCGACATTTTCTCTTGTCCTTTCACAAAGGTCCGATATTTCCAATGCTGAATGAGATAAGTTAGGAGGCACTGAAGCTCCTTTCCTTATCATTTAGACCAGTCAGATTCTAATTAAAAAAATTCATGTGACATGCCTTTCATAACTGCCATTGTATTTTCAGCTCTGCCACTGGCCTGCCTAAGATTTGGTTCAGTTCAGTAATGTCATCTGGTTTCAAAAGTTGAAATGGGATTTAAACAGTTGTCATAGTCATAGTGTGTAACCCTTTAATTTAACTTTTTTTTAAATTAATCTGTGTTTTTTCCCACAGATTTAGTTTCTATCATTGTACTAGCACTAAACTTCATGTTCTTTTTAAAGTGCTTATATAAATAAAGTTGACCTGCTTTGATGTGAGAGTTTTTTAGCACTACAGTGTGTTTTTCTGTTATTAATATGACCTCTACAGGTCCTTGTGAGACAAATTAAGTTTAGTAGGGCTCAGTCAAACAGTATATCAGCCTTTACTGCCCTCTCTGGCAATACACTCAATTCCAAAGTCCAGCCTTCCAAGTTTGATCAAACAATCTGTGATTTCTTATGGCCTTTGCTTTGTATGCCGTGTAAGGTGACACTGTATCTTCCATCCAGGCTGATCTGAAGAAGTTCAACACTGATCTGAACAGAGAGCTGAAGGAGCTGCAGAAGCTGGAGAAAATCCGTCTGAGGAACCCAGCAGATCGACAGAGCATTGTATCCTTCACATACCAATTTCAATAATTGGATTTATCACCATGGATTCATGCAACATTTATTTTATTGACTTACAACACCTCCATAATGTGATGAACTCATAACGGGCCATCAAATAGGATACACTGAAGCTCCCAAAATGACTGAATATTTAAGGAATATGCTCAAAATGATGCACTAGATATTTAGTATATTTCAGTTCAATATAGCCACAACACCACATAGTATAAACTTCACTTAGCTTTGATGAAGAGATGGTGCAAGCTAAAACATAATTTTGATACCTTGTACCTACCTAGTATCTGACACTGTCAGACAGTGTGGAATAAAAACTATTTTTCCAAACATAAAATATTATCACAAAACTGTAAAATAATGTTGTGGTAGATCAACCAAAGAACAGCTTGGTCGACACACGTCTGTCTGTATGTGGAAGTGCAGTGGTCAATTTGAGGCAATACTTTCAATATCAGCCACCCTCTGTTTGGCAATTAATCTTCACAGTAAAAGCACAACATTCAACCTTTTTTTTCTGTAATTTTTAGCATACTGAGCAGGATTACAGATATTTTATTTTGAAAAGTTGTGACCTTGGACGTGAAGATTGTGTGGCCTGCTTACTAGATTTCTGAAATAGCCACAAGCAATGTGGGAAAAAAATCTGGTAAATAATTGAACACTGAGTTTAAAAATTGCAGATAAATCGGATATGATAAAAACAAATTTTTCAAACTTCAAAGCTTTGCAGACAACATCCAGCACATAGACAATAACAAAGTGACAGTATATTGTACAACAGTTTGAGGAGGACTCAATTATGACAAGGACTAATTCTGAGGCTCTGGAGCATTAACAAAGGCCAAGAAAACAGGCAATTTTAAAGCAGGCATTGCTATAGTCTGCCTGGTTGTTTTTCAGCTGCTACATGAATGTAGTCGATTAAAAGAAATACTCATAATACAATTTGTATTGAGTTATTTGAAAACCAATGTTCTACCTATGGATATTTTCCTAACAAACAATGTGCAACATACAATATAAGATTAATTTCACACATAGATCTGAACGTTTTAAAATGATTATTGATGATGATTAACATGGCGAATTACTTTTGACAATATTTCCTTGACAACTGCGCTCAGTCCCAGGTAATGATTTCATGATAATCATCACATTTATGGGCCTTTCAGCACCTCATAGAGACGTGAGGTAAAAGGTTGTTACTGCAATTTATTTTAATCCACAGGCTGAAGTAAATGCTCAGAAGGCTTCAAACAATGCTCAGCGCAGCATCAGACAAGTAGAGGAGACCATCACAGACTTCCAGAGGCAGAAACTGGAGGATATCAAAGTTGGTCTCTGTCTCCCATGCACGCACGCACACAAACTGTACATCCCAGATGTACATCCAAAAGGATCAGTGTTTGACGACATTGCTTTGTTTTTTTGGCAGAGGATATTCACAGACTTCATCACGGTGGAGATGCTGTTCCATGCTAAAGCACTGGAGGTCTATACACACACAAACCAGAACCTAGAGGCCATGAATGTTCAAAAGGATCTGGAGGTATTACATACTAATGTGTGCTTACCACAGACAGACTCAGTCAGATAGCAGGTGGTGAATATAGTAGTAGAATTTAATTCAGTTCAGTTTTGTTTTATAGCATCAAATAACAAAAAACATTATCTCACTGCACTTTCCATTAGCTGCTTTCAGACATGCTCTGAAATCTGCAGATTCTCCAGAGTTGTGCATGTGTGAAAGGCAAACTCAGGAGACAGACCCAGTCCTCCAGACATCTTCCACAGGTCATGTCTGAAAACAACTATAGTAGTGTTAACCTTTGAATAATATTGAGAATTGTGTGTTTCCACGATGAGCAAACTTGAAGACACTAAGTGCTGGCAGTTTTTCTCAGGAGGTGGTGGAGACCAAAAACCAAGCTCAAAGAGAGTGGTCATGTATAAACCTCTCAATGCCACAGCATTGCTCTGCATCTGCTTATTTGTAATTAGATGTATATGGCCACATATTGACTTATTATTACTATAACGTGATTATGTGTTAGATGGTGTGAATGCAGTTTGTTATTTTGTGGATTGTTAGGTTACCTGATGGTGAGGGAAAAATACAATTTGGATACTGTGCCTGTGTTTTTTGGAGGAAGCATGTGACTGTCTTCCTGTTTCCACAGCTGTTTAGTGGACGGCTCATGATGTCTGATTCTCTGGCTGGGCATCTGGATACCCCTCTGAGCAGCCACTCTTTTCCCCTCATGAGCCGCTACCCAAGTCCTCCTGCGGCCTTCCCCAAAGGCCAAAGCCTCAGACCAAAGCAGGCTCTCACTAAAGGCCTAAACAGCAGGCAACAACTCAACAACTTCACAGAACCAGCCAGGAGGGTGAGACCTGATATTTCTGTGGAAACATAGCAAATCAAACTTTAAGATGCTGTCCAAACTTTACTCATGGAACCTGACCCTTTTCATTTGCAGTCTCGTAGTACCTTACAACGTCAAAGAGGCATGGAGGAAGAGGAACTGGAGGAGGAAGAGGAGGATGATGAAGAAGAAGAAGAAGATGAGATGTATGAATCAGAATTGGAGGAGGCTCAGCACACCAGCAGACAGTCTTATGCTGCTCAATATGCCCAAATGCGCAGATGGCAAAAGTAAGCACCCGTGCATGGAAACACACATAAGCTGACTCATCTAAATGTGCACAGTGCTGCTCATGGACAGAGGAAAACATTTTGTTGTTATCTAGTTTCCTCCACACTTGAATGTGTGTCAGTAATATGTGTATTACTGTAATATGTACCACCAAATGCGTTGAAATTTGTTTAGTTCATGTGCATTGTAATAGCTGTGCTATTACCTATTAGTTTGCAGTCCCTGCTGCTTAGTCAAGCAGGAGAAATGTTCCAAAAACCAACTTCATCTTGCAAATAATTGATTTTTGAGATAAAAGGAAACAAATACAACAGATGCAGCAAACAATCTCAAATGGTGTCAAAATGTAATGCTATTAGGAAATGGCAGTTAAGGGGAGATGAGAAAGTTAAGACAAGATGTAGAAGAAAACTTTCAGATAAAATTGCATGTGTGATGGACTGTGCAGAGATGAAACACCAATATATGGAAGAGTCATTAGAATGAAATCTTTCTTACGACTTCATCACAAATAATGTGCATGTGCCGAAATGTGGATTTCTAAGAGCTTAAAATAAAAACATTGAATCAGTTATGATTGAATGGCATTACTGGCACTGTGGGTAAACTGGGTTTCATTTTGATTTAATTTTGTGAATGTGTATTTACAAAATAGGTATGGGTAGATGGATTCTCAACAGACTTGGTGGTAATATTACTCAGGAGGGTCATCTTGAGATGGTGAATTTTTGTAGCTGATCACTCAAACGTCACGTTTAAGAAAAATATATTAAATATATTCCGAAAGACAAAATTTTCACAAAGAATAAAGTGTAAATCTGTTGCACGATCAGAGAATGATTGCCTATCATATGAAATAATTTGATTAAGTCGTGAAGAAATTTTAAAAAAGTGAACAATGTATTTTCCAGGTATTTCTGTGTAATGTAGGAATTAAAGCTCAAGTAGATCTACAAGTAATTCATAGTCTTATGGTATGAATTATGTGGTCGTTTATGATGTCAGAAAATTACATCATATTGTGACTCCATGTACTTTTGCAACCGAAATGATAAGAGACACAATCTACAGTTTATTTAGATTAGCCAATCATTCATCATCATATGGTTAAAATTACGTCATGATGACATTATTAAGAGGAAGTGGTATTACAGTATTAAAAAGTTAGCATTGCTGTATTGAGGTACACACGGGGAACACTGGGGAATGCATTGCTTTTCATTCTTAAATAGATCAGGAAACTGTAGCTTTGCACAAGATTAGAAATAGGTTTTTGTTCATCTACTTCTGTAACTGCACATCCATATTATGAATTTGACTGTTGGAGAAAAACTAGCAAAGTGAAAAGGTTTTATATAGTTTTACCCATGAGCAATAAAATATTTGTCCATCAGCAGTAATAATAATCATAATGATCAGTGGATGACCACCTACATCCCAGGGAGCAAATGAAACTCAAATCAAAGACTTGTCAAGCCTCCTCCCACTGACCTACTTCTCAGGTATGTTTCAAGATCTCAAGTCGGCTCCACATCATGAGCGAAGAAATGTGTTTGTCACAACAAACTGCTGCGATCCCTCAGTCGTTCGCCTAAAACTGACACAGGCTGTCAGGGTTTTTTTCTTTTCAAATTTACAGTGAATCAAAGTTGCCTCTTTTGACAGACAGCACAAAAGAAAACGTTATATTTTTACTGAATATTTACTGCCATTGTTTTAAAACAGAGGTGTGTAAAGTCACATCTCTACCTACTTTTGGATATATTATTTAAATTATTCGGAGGACATTTAGGTGTGTAATCCCTATTTCATTTACCCACCTTGCGCCCATGCATGCCCAGCACTTAGTCAATGCAAAAGACATAAACAAATTGCAATAACTAACAATACTAATGATAATGAATAAAAGTTTGCTTTATGTCAAATACTCATATCCACTCTGAATTCTGAATTGACCATTGAATATGATGATATATTTGCATGGCCCATATCATGAACCAAATTTGGCTTGTTAGTAATATATTTATACCACTTGACTCCCACACCTCCCTTACCTTGTAGTACAATCACACACGGACTACACATGACTAATTAAAACCCCCAGGTTCCCCAGGTATATTGAAAAATGCTGAAACTTTAGTTTGGTGTGATTTATACCCCCTTCAGAAGGTCGGCGGCTTGATCTGCCTCGGGCAAAACACTGGCATCTTGGTGAAATCTGTTATTCTGCAGAAAAGCTTTCGTGGTGTCACATTTGTCATTTTTTGTTTCATTACCATAAACAATTAACAAAAAAGAATATCAAGAATAAATAATTACTTCAGTTCACAGCCACATTTGTCAGCTTAGGAATGTTTAATATTCCATATTGTCAGAAGCTAAAACATTGGAACATAAAGGTGAGAGGAGTACATTTCACTGAATGCACTTACAGAGTCATATTACTGGGCTGCATTGATTTGAAAAGAGATTATACCGGAGACCAGATACACAGAGCAGGGATACTGGATATCAGAAGTACAGGTAGATACATAACTGTCTGTTTGTGTGTAAATGTGAGAGAGAGAGAGAGAGAGAGATGCTGTCAGCCTAGTAGCACAATATCAGTTTCCTGAATCTGGTTAAATATAGCTGGATTCTTCAAAGATACAAAAAATAAACTTCACAGTAGTTTTCATCACATCCATGCATGTCATTGTAAGTCATCCATGGCACACTTCAAATGGCACTTAAAAAAAATTAAAAAAGAAAGAATAGGTTGTTTACTTTCATTGACATGGTAGGTATGAGGAAGAGTCGAGGATCAGACTCGAGGAATGTGTGTTGCTGGAAAGTGTGGGTTGCTGCTGTTTGTTTGAATAAAAAAGCTCCTTATCTGTAATGAGTTGAATCTTCTTTGGGCTGCATTTATGTTTTTTATTTTTATAAATTGTTTGCTCAATACCACAAATGCACCAGAGAAATACAGAAAGATATCCCGGTGGATGGAGATCACAAAACACTTCAAAACCCAGCTGAAATGATCCCAAAACTATATATTTGCACAGAAAAAAGCACAAGAAACTTTATCTCCTTCCTCGTTTTCCCTTTTTTTCATAAGCAGACATAGAACAAACAAATACAAAACAAATCATCTGGCACTGCGAACAGTTGGCATCTGTCAAATCATAAAACATAAGAACAGTGGAAATGAACGACATGGATTTGTCGACAGGCAACATCTTCACAGAGGCAGCACAGTCAGGAGTCCCACGCTCGCTCGCAGCAGTACAGTAGTAGTATTAGTACCAGTTTGCGCTTGACTGAAGGTATAGTAGCAAGTTAAGCAAGAGTCCATGCTCCCTGTTTGACTCAGTGTCTCCAGGAGACCATTCTCAAGTTTGATTGTTAACCAACCTATAAAGTGCTTTCAAAAATAATCTCCCCATCATCATAATCATCCTTAACTATACAATAAATCAGTATATCAATTAGGGCAATGTTAACGCTCGGAAATGAAGGAGGAGGAATTAAAAAGGGTCTGTTCAGGCACGAGCAGAGAGCTCTTCTCTTTCTCCTCCTCTTTTTCTTTCTCCACAGCTTTCCATTTCTGTCATCTTTTTTTTTTTACTTCTTGAAGGGTGTCAATCTCCCAATGTTGTGCCAAAAGGTGGAGGCTTTGCGCTTGGGCTCGGCCAACATGAAGACCTGCTGCTGGGGCAAAGCTGTGGGGAGGGAGGGGTGTTTCTGTCGCAGAAGGAAGTCATAGTAGGGCCTGGTCACCGCTGAGGAGAACAGAAAATGTAATTATTTATAAAATGCATAAGTGAAATATCATCGGCTGATAAAAGCTCGCTGAACCCCTGGGTTCATACCTTTGGGTTTTCCAGCTGGATGGCTTTTACAGGCATTCAACATGGCCTGTTTCTTCTGGACCTCTGTGAGAGAGAAGCCTGCAAACAGAAAAAGAAACACTGTCACTATTAGGCTTCCTCAAGATATTCTTTCTTAGGAAAAACATGATTGATAACTGCTACTCTTGTTTTTATCTAATATGAAATCGGCTGGACATTTAGCATTTGTGTCAATATTTGCCTGAGAAGATAAAAAAGTGAGGTCTACAATAAAATGCGAAAACAGAATTCTACTATATCTTTACCCAGCAGATGTTCAAGAACAGTAGCACACTGGTGGTGGATGAGCTACATATGTGACGTAAATTAAATGCACTTTATTAGTAATGTAATACGAGTCATTGAAAAGACTGCGTGGGAAATTGAATTAAGATAAAGTGACAGCATGAAACGTAAAACTAAATATACAGTCAACGAAAGTACCTTACCCTGTATACTATGTTTGATATCAAAAATAATATCAATTATTGTCTATAAATATCAATTCAATGTTTGAAAAAAAAGGAAAAATAATGAAGAAACTCCAATCAATAACCTCACCCTAGTTAAGAAATTGCATGCTGCAGCTGAACACCCCTCACCTCACCCTCCCCTTCCAAACATGAAAAAGAACCTGTAGTAGCCTTTAATTGTCATAAAAACTCAAAAGGTGTTTAGTTTGTCCAGTCTGGACTAATGTAAAAAACATGGCAGCCTCCGAGAGAGGACCCCCTCAATGTAAATATTCAAATATTTAAATATAAAGGGCCTTTTCTGGGGTAAAGAAAACTACAATTCATACAATTTAGATGAAATGAACTAGTGAAAACATCATGAGGATTATTCTACATTAAATTTCTGCCAATAGATCCCTTTCACCTAAATCTTACACACTGGACCTTTAATAGATGGGTTTCTTAAAATTGAGATGACACTTTCACTTTGTTGATTCGTCTCTCTCAATATGTGGGGGAAATAAGGAACCCAAGTGGAAGGCAAATTCTCTTATACAAGTTAGTCCATAAGAACCTTGTGTTGCCAAACGGGAAAAATAAGGGATCACCTACATGGCAAAACTATAAATACTTATATTACTTGAGAATCGGCTGTGGATGGCAAAAAATAATTTTTCAAACACTAACTAAAATGAAACACAGTTTTGATTGATAGAGCACTTGTCCAGGGCTGAAAGCATCTATCTGTATCAAAAACAAAGTGTCATTATTCTGAACTCAAACACAGTGCTTTAACCTTTGAACCACAAAAGATGAATCCAATAGACTGTTCCTCCTCTCACTACAACCTATCAAGTACATAAGACAACTTTGGTCAACTTAAATGATGGAAATGTAACATGAGTCTAAACAAAAAAATCTTTAATTTCCCATAAACTTTTATCCAAACTACAGACTAACAACACAGGGCAGAAATCTGGTGCTGAGGTGGAATCTCTAACAATCTAACACTCATATATGGGAAACCCTATACCTTGACAGCAGGAGGAAAATATTTTCAACACACCTGCTTACCCGGCCACACCCTATAGTTTATCTATGTTGGTGTGAAACCAGGTAATAGTTGGATCAACACATGTCTCACAGCAGCCTAAGTTCCTGAAGAGATAGTATCTGTACTCAGAGACCAATGTTACAATGAAATGGAGCATTGTCTATCATCTCAATACTGTCTCTCTCTGTTACTCTCTTCAAGACGAGCTGATCTGTAAATGTAATGGTCTGTATTTATGTTTTTCTGGTCTTGATGACCACTCAAAGAGCTTTACAATACAGTTTTGCATTCAGCCATTCACACACAAATTCATACAGTGCATCTATGTGTGGCAAAATCTCAATGAGAAGAGGCAATGTGGGGTTCAGTATCTTGCCCCAGGACACTTCAGCATGCAGACGAGGGAGCCTGGGTTAAGGGCTGCGTGAGTTAGTCAGTAAGACTCATATTAATAGCACGTGCCTATAAATAAAAGGCTGTCACTGACGGGGCTCTGCAATGTCTCAACAGGGAATTTAACCTAAAACTCTGGGATGAAAGTCTGATGGTCTACTTGCCATACGTGCTAGGGGGCACGGCTGGGTAGTATCACGAAATAGTACCTTCTTGTTTACTATCAGCTATATAGGGATACTAGCCTAGCAACAGCTCAGAGACTGTGAACAATATGCTACGATGATAAATTGCTGCCGCCAGGAGCTTCTGAGAAAAAAAAAGAGAAACACAGGGAAAGAGCAATACAGGGAGGCTGCCCAAAGACAGACACCCAACAAAAATAACAGGTCAGTGGATACAATGCTGTAACCAATGTGCTTTCACACACACACTCTTTTCTGAAATCTCACAAGCTGCACCCTGAGTCAGGTGGAGATCGAACAATCCACTAGTGCCACATCAACACAGGTGTTTTACAGGTAAACCGCAGGGCGAGGCACGTCAAGCTGGTGTGTCTTAAGAAATATTCATGCACCTCCACGCAGGGGGATCATTCCCACATGAAATATTTAACGGAGTGGAGAGATGGTCATGATATGATAGTGAAATCCATTTACTGCTGGCAGCTCCTGACATGAAGCCCATTGAGGCTTTTATAGTATTGACGCAGGTGTAGTGGAGGGTGAAGAAAGGAAACATCATAGTTTATGGCAACAGCTCTGTGTCTCCGGTGAGAGGTTGGAGACAATGCCACTTAACCAGAAGATCAAAAGTTTGATTTCAGAACTCTTACAGTGTATTCTGATAACTGGCTCATGATGGTTAAAGGATCATGGGAACTTTTAAACTGTGCATATATCCTGTAGCTGACCTGTATCGCGGTCATGCTGGACCTGCCTCCTCTCATCGGCAAAGGCTCGGAGCCAGCGCTGTTTCTGTTCAGGCTTCTTGGCACAGAGGAGGTGGACCTCATCACCAGCTACTGATCGCAGCTTCAGGGCGTTCTTCACACTGATGTTAAAGTCTTTCTCCTTGCCGTCCTCCACATCTATCACCTCCATGTTGTCCATGTCCATCCGACCCTTGTAGTACAGCATGTCCCGCCGTAGGAGGTCCTGCAATCATAAGAACAACAAATTCATTCACAGCCTGGGGGAGACTTGGATCGAACCGCCAACATCCTCAACCTTCACAGCCACACCCATCCAAACAATTACTCAATCAATAGTATTGATCATTCAATAGATTGACAGAATACTGATGGAACTAATAATACAGTATTGTTGACTCTATGGTGTGGATGGTAGTAATGGCTGTATTACTAAGCAAATAAAGAGCATAACTACCGTTGGGGCTAAAAGGAACTGAGGGAGTCAAGGTCCAAGGTTCACTGATAGTGAATATACAGAGATAGTGATTGCAAATAAAATACAATTAATAACCTAATTATTGTTGTTTTTTTGTTTTAGCATTTTAAATTATTCTATTTTTAATTATGTTGCTTTAGCTGATGTACTTTAAAACAATTTAAGTGAGGAGAAGTTTGAAAAGTAGTTCTTATTTTTTAAGTAAAAGTAAAAATTTAGCTTGAATCAACAAATCAACAAATGTTTGTCTAGATTTCTGTCAATTGGATTAGAATTGAATTGTACTAACTGTATTTGAGTGACAATTTTGACTTGGACCAATATTAACTCTGAATACTGAGAGTGACAAGCCACAAATACTGACCTGTGAGGGGTGAAATTAATTTGCCATCCAGTTACAGCAACTACAACTTTACTTTGTTTCTACTTTTATCACGAGTCTTCTCACATGCAGTTATCAGTATAAAACAGTGTGAAATACAGTTTAAAAAGTTCAGGCACCTTTTTGCAGTACACCATCTGATGGTCAAAAAGGAAAAACATTCTCTGTTGACTCTTGACCTGAGGCTGAGACAGCTTGGTCAACTCCCCTGAAAAGATGAGATCAGAGCTCCTACTGAGGATGTCTTCACCCTGCATGGATCCACACACACACAAACACACTGTTACTACAATCAGTGAGAGATCATTTCAGAACAAAGCAACACAGATGCTTGTGCCACACCTCCCAGTCCTCTATGGAGCTCTGCCACTGGGCGATCTTGTCAATATTCTCAAGGCGCCGCTTCCTCTCATTGATCAGCCTTGCCACGTTCTTCATGGCGTTTAAGGCTGCTTCCACATCTTTGTAGTCTCTAAAAATGAGAGAGGGACATGAAATATAAAGGTTTTTTATGTATATCTCTTATAGTTGACAAATTCAATGCAAAATCCAAGACCAACAATGCATGTGTTTCCAAAACCCGCTGAGGTATGTTTTACTTTAGTAACTTTGGAACACAAAACGCTCACGAATTGTGGATTAATCCAGTGGAACTACAGTTTCTGACTGTTTCAGGAAAATTCTATTTAAAAATCAAAATAATATATCTTTTAGCTGGGCTTTTAACACATTCTTAATGCAAGAAAAATCTCAACCAACTACAACATGACCTTGAAATCCACAAGATAATTTATTTACCAAGCACATTTTTTGGAATTGACCCAATGATACATAATACATGTGAACTGCACACATCAAAAAAAGAGAAAGTTGTTACAGATTGTGATTAATTATAGAATACAGCAGTCCTTGAAGCAGACAATCCTCCATGACAGAATCAGATAAAATGTTGCTGTTGTAAAGACATCCTACATTTTCAACCAAAAATAAATGATTGGGTATACACAAAGTTTTATGATAAAATGATAAAATGTGTAAAAGGTTCAAATTTAAGAGATCAATCAATCAAATATTATTTCTATAGCTCATTTACAATCACAATTGTCTCATAGGGCTTAACAAGGTGCAACATCCTCTGCCCGTTACCCTCAACAAGAGTAACTGGTGAAAAAATATAAAATATATATAAACCTTAGAGAGAGCCACATCTGAGCCACAGAATTGCAATGGATGCTGCATGTAGATGCCAATGAGCAAGGTTGATTTTTTTTTAATAGTTCAAAGGATATTTTAAGAGGGTAGAAAAGATTATAGATATCTTTAATAAAAATATTAACTTGTTAAGACTCATCTACAATTTCCCACTTCATGTTGCTATCAAGGTGTTTTGTGTCATCTGAACAAAAAAGTGAGATATAAGTTGATATATAGCCTGTGGACTTTACCTTAAGACATTCTTTTTTCGTCAAACTAATGTTTACCAGGATAAATCACCCTGTGGTTGAATGGGTTTGTCAACCAGTGCAGTTTCACTCCCTCAAGGTGTTGACATAGCAGTCACAATAATATTAGATCAACCTGACCTTTACCTTTGACCAGCCAAATCTCATCAGTTAGTCTGTGAGTGTATTGTCTAGAGGCATTCATGAAGCAAAACAGGGTTTTGTCTGGTCACGGTGACAACACCAAAATCAAATCACTTTATCTTTGAGTCCAACAGAAGTTTTGCACCAAATTTGAAATAATTCCCTGATTGAGTTTCCATAGCTACTGCTGAGGTAATAGTGACCCTGATCTTTGACCACAAAAATCTGATCAGTTCATCTATGAGTCTAATTAAACATTTGTACCAAATTTGAAGAATTCCCTATGAGTGTTTTGTTTACAAGATATACTTTTCACAAGACTGAGATGGATTGACATACAATCTGAAAACATAAAACCTTCAGTCACTGGCTGTTATTGGTGCAGAGGCATAAAAAAACTTTCAAACTTATTTTGGTTTTGTTTCTGTATCTGTATCTATTTATGTTGATCACTGGCCCATCTCTGCATCTGCACCTGTATTCCAGTGAACATAGAGATTTTGCAGGTACCTGTGCTGTGGGTTGGTGTATTTGAGCAGCTCAGCCAGCTGCAGTGGGTACTTGCAGATCTTTTGAACCGGAGTGAGCAGGAAGCCATCCAAGGAAATGTCGATCATCTTCTGGAGTAGTCGGCAGGCTTCAAAGAAGAACACGTACTTGTTGACTTTCATCAATTTAGAGAGCTGGATGCAGGCGTTGGGGTGGTTGTTGCAGTACTCTGAATAGATCTGGAAATCTGTTTGCTACACAAGAAAAAAAAAATAGAAATGAAGACAATAGTTTTAATGGACAGTTTAAAGGGATAGTTCAAATTCACACAATATCTACCCACCACTTTTCCTATGGAATGGTGGGTAGAGACACTTTAGGAGTTTCAGGGGTAAACAGTGTTGCAGCCAAATCCCATACAATTGAAGTACTGGTGATCAATTTTTAAAACGTCAAAGTCTTCATTTACACAATGTTCAGTAATACCATTAGTAAATGTCCTCTGATATCCTCCTTGGAGCCACGTTCATGTTTGAAAGCACACACTGGAAACACTTCACCCATCTCTCTAAGTGTTCCTGTTATTTTGTCCACCCCATTGAAATCAACTGACACACTTTTACTTACATTGCATGAAAGCTCAACAGAACCACCGACTGCTTCCTCCAAAACGAATCAACACAAAAATGGAACATCAGCACCTATTAGACTATGTTTTAGCTAGGTGTTCCTAATAATCAGACAATTGACTGAATATTGATATTAGCTTGAGATCAAAAGAGAATCTTGTTCCAGCAATAAAGGTTTTAAACCAACAGTTGTGTGTTACTTATTTTATACAATAGTAACCCTCTGATAGCACAATTCCTATTACTACTGTTGAAATGTAATTGGATTTAATTTTGCAGATTCTCTGGATTCTCGCCGTTTTGTGATTCAGCTTACATGTTCGAGGAAGCAGCAGCCAATCTCGCTGAGGTGCGGCTGCTCCTTGTTGAACTTCTTCTCCAGGCCTTTCAAGAACTTCCTCTGGAATCGGTAGATCTCTTCAATATTGCCAAAGATGGTTCGAAGCTGATCCTCAGTGAACATGTCTGTTCTCTTACGGCACTGTTTTATATAACCCTGAGAAAAAACAGAAACAGGATTCTCATAAGATGTTCACTCCACTGTTTTAATCCGTTCTATATCCATCCACATAGACTGCTGATTTTTCTGTATTTTGATTAAGATGTCTATGTTATTTCCAAATTTGTAAATGTATTAAAGTTATATGTTTGGTTGATTAGCGTTGGTTTCCATGTTAAGGAATTTGATTAAGAATGTGAATATTTATCCTTCAATCTCACCACAGCCATGACAGCATATTGTTGAAATTATCTGGTTCATGGTTCAGGTTGTTTAATTGCATGGTGTTAAATGAGCTACCTCAACATTTTCAATAATACCTTGCATGAAAACTCATACCTGTGTAAGAAATAAAACACAACGAAGCATGACTGATATACTGGTAACTGGTATTATTTACATAATCTCAGAATGCCCGGGCAGAGGCCGCGTTTAAAAACTAGATCAATACTTGGGCTTATATTCTCCCATAGTTTTCTGCCAAAACCCCTGTTAGCTTTTCAGGATGTTTGTTAGATAATACTATCGACTAAGCTCTGTGGAGAGTGACCAATAAAACCAGGATTGGGGCTGGAAGAGCTCATTTATATGATGGAAGAAGCTGAATATTGTCACATCTCTTACAGTCTTGACTGAATAGTTCAAAGATCTAAAAAACACAAACAAATGATTTCAAAGTACAAGTTAGTCAGAGTCATGTTGTGTTCGAACCCAAAAGCTTGTGTGGGCAAGCATCACTAGTGTTTACTATGAAGATAGAGCTGCTTGTTATAAGAACCATCACTCATCTTCATGACCACTCTACCGTAGAGCTGCTGCCGCTCACATGGGCTTGACAAAGTGTAATACAACACTGGTCTCTGCTACTTTTGGTTCTACAGGATCAAGAATTGGATAAGCCTAAAAGTCTGTTATATGGAAAGCTTGACTGACCATCCCTGTATGTATTTTTTATTATCATATATATTTTGAAGGTTTGACTTGGTACTTTCATTCTCCTGCATCTTTTCAATCTTTACATTAACAAAGTCAAAATATTTTATTTCCTTCTCCTCAAAACATCACATAAACTAAAATAAGACTCAAATTCTTGGTTAGGTTAGTTTTACCAGCATTTTATCTAAGAATTTAGAACTGTAAAATAGGTTGGACTTGATCTAAGTGTCACACTAGTGTTTCACATCAAGGTAGAGCAATGTTTGGTGGAGCTGATGTATGAACAAGACTCTAAAGGACAAAAAATCTTCTACATCATATTTCCATGTGATCTAATGCAGACCTCACAGATGTCCTTCAGGTGCTTGATGTAGTCTCTCTCTGTGCTCATGATCTCATTGATAACGTTGGTCCTCATCTGCTCTTTGCAGGGTAAACCAGGTCCCAATAACAGGCCTAGAGCAGCCTGGTCCTTCTCCCCAGTGTGCACCTCCTCCAGGTGGGCCAGATACTCCTCCATTGGCTCATCCTGATTCACACGCAACTGAGGAGAACACAGGTGACTTCAGCAAGAATTCTTATGAACATTTACTGAACACATCTTTTATTTTCCATTCTCTCCTAAGGAAAATCACATGGGTGTACACTAAACGTCAGTTCCTTTGGTTCACAGCTGTGAAAGAGACATAATTAGAAGAACAAGAATAGAAATCAAAAAACAAACCTAGGTCTAGTGTAGCGTATTATGGGAAAACAGATAACAGATTGAGGTTACATATAACTCAATATGCCACTACTACAGCAACTGCAGTCATTAATCAAACAGAGCAAATAAATGCCGTATGTCCAGTAATTTGTCTTCAAGCAGCAAAGCAGAATTTCTTACCCGCACAAAGCTTGCAGGAAACCAGCCCTCGCTGTCCATGATGCGACCCCACCACCACTCCTTGTTCGTGGCATCCACTACTTCGATGACATCACCAGCCTTGAAGCCAAGCTCCTGGTCATCCATGGTGACATGGTCCCAGAGCGCCTCAGCATACACCACACTGCCATCGCTGATCAGCTGCAGAGGAAGCACCACAGAGAGGACACAGATCAGGATGGTATTATTTCTAGCACCGAACCCCCCAATTGCTCCCTGGGCGCCTTCATGGCTGCCCACTGCTCCGTGTGGTCTCTGTGTGTATTGTGTTCCATGTGTGCTGTGTTCACACAGATGGGTTAAATGCAGAGGTCAAATTTCCCCATGTTGCATGTAGTGCTGTGTGTAAATGATCGTGTGGGATAATAAAAAGGAATCTTAACCCTTAATCTTAAACATGGTACAAAGTGAGATGATATAGTAAGGACTTGCCATAGGGCACTGTTAGTCATCCAGTGAATATCAAGGGTCAACTACCAGCCACCATAAATGTCATAATTTCAGTGCAACACATTCTTCAAACTTTCTAAGTACAACCAGTTGTCTTCTGCCATTGTTGCTCACAAGCTGATAAATAAAGAGCAGTGTTTGACACCAACAATTGAGGTTAGAGGGCTGTTCATGAGCTGCTCCTACATCCAACACTTGGCTGAAGCATTATATAACATGGTAATAAAGAAAATACAATTTTACTTTGGAAATAACTAAGGAAAAAGAACAAACATACAAATATTTACAGACATTTGGCACTTTTGTGATATGATAATGGTTTGGAACACAGAGGTTTGTTTAGTGCAGATTGTTTCAATGTTACAGAGAGAACAAGCAGACAATTTTGCACACATAGGTCAATGACTGAATGTGCCATTCACCTCTGAAATAGGCTGGATAGGAATAGAAGATTTTGATGGAGATACAGTAGAGGGAAGTTAAAGTGCATGAAACAAAGGAAGACGAGGCAGAACAGGGGGAAGCCGGAAGGAGGTGGAGTCAGTGATACAGATAAAGACACTGCAGTGGTCATATTTCACACCGTCTCATACACACCACCAGTTTTACTGCGTCAACATGGCCCCAGGCCCCACAGAGGCCATCCATTATGCTGCTCAGCTTCACTCCTGCAGAGGCAACACAAATCTTGCTGGACATGCATCTTTCCTCTCTCTAACCTGGTTTCTTTCAGGGACAGAGGAGAAAGTCTGGACGTCTTTCACAGTGATTCGTCTCTCTGCTCCACTCATCCATCATGGCGACAAGTGAAACAGACGATGTGGCTGTTGCTAAGCAACACACCCACACCATCTTGCCTCTCTTTCTCTCTAAATTCACATTATATCCTTTCATTAAATGTTAAAATAGTAAACCACTACATACAGCTTGTTGTAAACAGGCCAGACTACTGAAATCAATGTTACAACAATAGCATATTAACGCACATACACGACAACCATTACGTATGCTCTTTCTGGTTGCTAGTTTTATCTCAAATCTAGATTTAAAAATGATAATAACATTTTTTAAGACAAAATAACATATAGGCAGGTGACAAATACATCAAATACATATGCTTCCACTTTTTGGCAGGTATAAAAAACGCTGAGCAGGCCCTGCTGATTTTTCTTTTGTACAAACATAGCAAGAGGAAAAGCTCCGAGTGTCTTTCCAAGACTTTTAAGTTTATTGCTATTGGTGAACACCTTGGATGAAACATTACAAACTTTAGGACTGAAATGTTAGACAGTGCTCTTAACCACCTTCATCTAAACACCAGATGAGGGAATATGAAAAGAATGGTCCCTCCTGTAGAGCTAGAGAGAAAGGTGCATTATAGATTATTTGCTTATTTGTTTCTGGATTTTTAGTGACTGCTTCTTGTGATACTTGCAAATCACTGTTCTCCAGGACTACTGCCTCCAATTCATGTCACATACATAAAGAAGGATTCTACAGTAGAGAGGGGAAACCCAGTTGCTCAGCATCTCTGTCTAGTGTTTTTTTTTAAGTGTTAAAATCTCCCCTTCAAGGAGATAACATTAGGGCTCATATTCATTAAGCTGCCAAGTATTGTTTTGATGTTTTTGATTAAAAAAAGATTTGAATTGTCAAATAACTCCTGAGGTTGTACAAGTTGGTTGATTCATCAGTAGAGCAAAGATGGAGGCATAATCACGAAAATATTATTGGTACCTTCTATGTGATAAGTGTCTGTCATAATAACAATAATAGTGATAGATTTATACAAAGAAAGAATAACAAAAAGTCTGGCACTGGTATTGTCTGCCATAACTATCAAACCATCTACATTCTCTACTAAATTCTTATTATATGAATTCTACAGACAGCTGATGATACCAGCACACATCAGCCAATTTTTTGAAAACATATAAATATAAAGCAGTGTTATTCATTTGCTGGATATTTTAAGATTTTACATCAAATAACGGAACGTTAATAATTATACATATATATTATTTCAGAATAACAGACAAATGATGAAGCCATTAGAAACTTTTGGGATTTTACAATATGACAAATATAGGCTCAATATTTACAAAAGTTACTTGAACAGGCTAAGTTAAGCTAGTTACATGATAAATGTATTTAGGCCTACTGTTAAACCTGTGCTTTTGGCAGAATAATTTAATAAATCAAATACCTGTGTTAGTGGTCTGCAGTTCTGTGTATGCTGCAAGGAAACAAGTAACTGAGCCGTCAATCGAGATAAAAACGCTCAGTGGCTATACACAAAAATAGTCTCTAACTTTTTTTTTCAACAGATTCTGTAAATGGTCAAACAAAAGCTGGCATATAAATATTAATATATACATATAATTGATAGTTGTTATCAAAGGCTGGTAAAAACATTTGTTTTGGAGTGGAGGGTGGCTCACATTATATATACATATTAATTTGACACTTGAATAAAAAATATAGATTTTATCGCCCATTATTTTCCCATTGCTCATACTTCATAGTTTTGTCAGTGGCTGCTACCTTCAGTGAAAAATAACATTTTCTACACAAATCAGAGAACAAGAGCCCACCATTTCCTGGTAGGCTTAGAGTGATCATTTTCAGTGATAGTAGATTAAAGATTTATTCTTAAACAGCTAATAAGATGGATTTGAAAGTAATAAGGTGATATACAAATAAAATCCACTGAAATAATGAAGAAAAGGTAAAAAAATAAATGCTTTGCTTACATCTACAGCAAACTAATCTTGAAAAAATTAAAAAATTTAAAAAAATTAAAAATATATATAAATTGGGGTTAACTGACAGAAAAGATTGAAAGAAAGTTAGGCTCAACTTTTGGATGTGAATCTGTAATACATGATTGGTGTTTCTGTTACACAGTTGATACAAACATGATATTTTTGTTCTTGATTCTGAATGATTCTGAAAAAATTATGAAAAACTTTGCTCCTATATTACATTACATTATATTCCCTGTATGTGTAAAAGTAAAGTAATTCTGACAGATTAAATTAATAAAAAAATGTGTTATTCCTAATTTGTTACCGCAGTACAGTCAGTTGTTATGTGGATGAATTCCTGTTATGGTGAAAGGGTACAGAATCAATTTAAATATCCATGTGTTCAAGTGTTCACGTAGATCCATGCAGTAAAAATCAGCTTTATTTCCATATGGAGATTATTGTAATATCGTCTTTCTTTTTGGCTCAATTCTCTAATTTCAAATACTGTTAAATGAGAAGTCAGCTCTGTTTACCCCTAAACTCGACAGATTTAAACAATTTAGCAACATCAGCTAATGTCAGTTTTCAAATGCACTCCACTCTGAACATTAGCTTCTGATAGTATTCACAGAAAGAAAGAAATCATGAGCATTATATTATATAATATACTATATGTTACATTTGATGACAATCTGTTATATTGTACAAAAATGACTGATATAAAAAGGAATCCTATCCAGTTCTGTAGAAACAGCCAGGTTGTATGTTCACAACACAATCAGCTATGGTTACCTAAGAAAAGCTGTATCAGGGTCACCAGGAGTATGTTACATCACCTGAAGGCCCCTAATACACTACTGTTGCTTTTCAGATTCCTTCCAAACAGACAAACACAGCTAACTAACAAACAAAAAAACAACGCATCATCTTAAACTACAGGTAACAAAAAAAATATTTTCCACAGCAACCAGTTTCTGGAAGAGATGTTTATTCCTCTGTGCCATAGAGCTCCATTAATTTCTGAATACATCAAGGAGACACACTGTTGCACTGTATGACAAGTTCCTTTATAAACACACACTATTCATTTAGACTCATCTCCAAATAGAGCTTCATGCATCCTGAAATAATCGTTACACCAAATGAGTATTAATCCAATGATGAAGAGTCCCCATCAAATTCAGTAATGTTTGCATCACTGACCAGCTTTTGAGTTTTGAGGTGAGTAAGTCGACCTACTGAGACAGAGCAACACATTCTTGGTTTTCAACTATTCCTAGGCTTTGTTAATAACACAAACTGAAATCCATCAGTGCAGTTTGGTTAGGATGGAGACTGAATTTACAAAGACAAATATGTTGAAATGTCGACAAATCAAACCATTGGCACTGGTTATCATTACTAAAACTATGTTAGAGGGATAAATGTTTTTCTACAAATCGATGTTCCTATGCTCATAAAGAACAAATTCCTTTTCTTCACATGTTTCTGAGGACACACATGTACATGCATCATTCATTCTCTCAGTAAAGTACTCCTTCTGGTTGTACCTGTGTTCTGCTGCTGCCATGTTGGACACCCATCAATCCCAGCAGCCCAGCTCATCAACAGGGCAGTCCTCTGCTTCGGTCGCTCTGTGTTTTAGTTTATCTGTTTGCTTCCTCCATCGAACCGTGTGTGTGTGTGTGTGTGTGTGTGTGTGTGTGTGCGTGCGTTTGTGTGTCAGAGAGTTATATGTTTGTGCTCTCTACTGGAAGGCCAGCAGGAACATGAGCACCACGTTGATGATGATGAGCAGCATCATGATGATGAACACCACCACCTTCTGGGTCTCTGGGGGGAGGTTGCAGCGCAGCATGGTGTTTAAGAATCCCAACCTCTGCCTGCTCCACCGCCCCGAGCCACTGCCGCGAGCCATCAGTCCCCTGGCTTCCTCCTCTTCCTCCTCCTCAGCACCGCCGCCCCTCCCCCGACGTCTTTCCCTCAGTGCTGAGCCTCCACACCACACAGCGTCACCTCGTCCTCCTCCTAGACTATCTCCGTTGTTGTCCTCTGCTGATCTCCTCCTCCGCTCAGCTCTAGCGGTCTTCTCTTCTGCTTCTCCTGCCACTTTGCCGATACCGGTTGCCCCGGCCTGCCAGTGGAGGCTATAGGTGCCTATCTGTGTCAGCCTGTATGACTGTATGCTCTGCGAAGCTTTATGTGTGTTACGTGCTGAGCATCCCTCCCTCCTCCTTTATTCCCTTTCTCCTCTTTGAGGAAAAGGCACCTCCCCTCTCTGTCTTCTTTCCGTCTTCCACAAATTTTGTCCTTCTCTTCCTTTATGTTCCTTTTCTCTCGTTCACGGTCAGGATGTCAGGATGAAAGGCAGAAGACAGGATGCTGCATCTCTCCGGTTCATGCTCATTCCATCTCCTATCTTCCTTTCCTCCTCCCTCTTCCTTTTTTTCCTCGCTTTCCGGCTTGTTCTTCTCTCACTCCAGCCTACATATGCTCAGTCGTTCCACCTCCGAGAACAACCAGCCATTTGTTCTTGCTTTTTTTCTCTTCTATCGCTCAGTCTCTGCACACCTTTTCTTTCCTTTAAGCTCCTGCTAAAATGGTGCTCGGTGTAGTGCCTGGAGCCGTGCTGCCTCAGCCATCTATCGATCTACCAGGATCGCCCTTTTCTCTTTTTTCCCCTTCCTTCTCTATCTTTTTTGTGTGCCCACCCTTGCATAGCCAACAGCCAATCGGAATGCACAATGTGTCAGCGTATCCTGGATACCAGAGTAGTTAAGGCAGGACCATAGCAACCGTCTGGGATAGTGTGTGTGTGTGTGGTCGTGGTGGGGTGGGGGGTGGAGGCCATGCAGAATAATGCATGGATCTCAAGGGAAAAGGTGAATAGCTTGTGTATATACGTGTGTGTGTGTGTGTGTGCACACTTCTATATTGTTTTAACCTGCAAGTATCAGCATTTCTTCTCAGAAAAGAACTTAATTCAGGGTTATGATTATGTTGCTTG
Organism: Paralichthys olivaceus; assembly: GCF_024713975.1. NCBI lineage: Eukaryota > Metazoa > Chordata > Actinopteri > Pleuronectiformes > Paralichthyidae > Paralichthys > Paralichthys olivaceus. Next base: position 15,125,856 of record NC_091109.1, read on the forward strand.
TAATTAATGGCGCAGAAGCTTCCATATGAACACACTTAGCTGGATGGTAAACCCAGATTTAACTGAGGCTGTCGATAATAAACTTTGTAGTACAGGTTATCCAGGAATGACTATTGTCAGATTCAGTGAAACCAGATCACAAAAACATATCCTGGGTATGTTGAACTTGCTTTGTACATGTCCCATGTCTGTACAGCTGATAATCAGATAGTAAGATTGGTCTTTTGATGTAACCAGACCCTGTCGCCTCATTCTTTTAAGCCATGGCACATTTTGATGTCATGATGTTAAAATATATCATACGAATATTCCCTTGTGATTTCAAACTCATCTTTCATTCAAGGTCCAGTGTGTAAGACTTAGGTGAAAAGGATTTTTGGCAGAAATTAAATATAAAATAATACAATAATATAAAATCCCAGTGATGTTTTCACTAGTGTGGTTCATCTAAATTGTATGCATTGTTATTTTCTTTATTATAGAATGAGCCCTTTATATTTAAAAACTTTGTATTTACTAAATCTTTTGAGTTTTCATGACAACTGAAGATGACCACACGTTCTCTCTCATGTTTGGAAGGAGAGGGTGAGATGAGGAGTATTCAGCTGCAACATGACACTTCACCACTAGACATCACTAAATTCTACACACTGAACCTTTAAGCAAGACACAGAAAGAGTACAAATACATTGAACTGTAATTAGGGACATTAGTGTTGCTCCACCCTTTCTGAAATGTTGTTTTTGACCCTCTGAAGTTATATCACATTGTATGAACTTTGTATAGTTGGTAAATGGTCTGTATTTATATGGAGCTTTTCTAGTCTTGACCACTCAAAGTTTTGCCATCCACCCATCCATACACAGCAGCAATTTGACATTCAGTATCTTGTCCAAGGACACTTTGGCATGCAGAATGGGGGCCTTCTGGTTAGTGGGCAACCTGCTCTTATCTCCTGAGCCATAGGTGTAAAGTATTTGTTGGGCCAATGGTTGTTATTGACACAACAATGGTTCTGCTATTAGAGATTTTAGCTGGGAAATCTTTGTAAAACTTGAAGCTGGGCTGACAGAAAGAATGGATATTACACCCTTTTATATATATTTGTAAGTGCATGAATCTATTCTTTCATGACAAGAGATACATGAATGATGTATTGTATGTGATGCATGTATATTAGTGCTTCCTCCCATTTTTCCTTAATTTACCTCTATCTTCTCACCCTCAAAGCAAAGTTTAACAGAGAATTAGCACTAGGATTTCTTTTGAATACTGGTACCAACCAGTGCAGTTTTTGTGTACATATTTCTTCATACTTTTTTTGATATAACGGTCACTGTAACCTTTACCTGAAGCACAGTAACATGAGGGCGCAAAATCGAATCAATTGATCTTTGAGTTAAAGTGAAAGTTTGTACCAAATTTGAAGACATACCACGTAAATGATGACTTTGACCTTTGACTACCAAAATCAAATCAGTATATTCTTAAGTAGATGGGAATAGTGTGACAAATTTGAGGTGATTCCATCAAGGCATTCTTGAGTATCACATTCAAGGGAAAGGGACGTATGGACGGATGGAAAAGCTGAAAACACAATGACTTAAGCCACTGGCTGGGCATTGGAGAGATCATTTCCCTGGATTGTTGCTTTTCACCAAATGTGAAACCCAAAGAAACAGAATTTAACATCAAAAAGAAATTAAATGGAAAATTGAGAAAAGAGCCATGTTAAGGTAGCTAGAATCTGAGGACACAAAACAGACACACCTCTGCGACATCTCACTATCTCCACTGACTGAGCGTTCCTCTCCATAGCAGCCGCAAAGACATTTTACATAATAGCACACAGCACCTTTTTGTCGAGACACGATCTTCAAATTCCTAGATAAAAGACAGCATTCACCCACAGGATGGCAGCAAAGGGCTGACTCTGTCTGGTTGTCAGGGAGAAGAAGAAAACTGATCTGATCAGTCACTGTCAACCTAGTGAATTCAGTGCAGACTAAATGTGATAGTAGGACGGAAAATAACCCTTGCACCGTCATTCTATCACATTTACTAGATGATGAGAAAAATAATTCAGTATCTGAATGCTGTAACAGATTATTTTAAAAGCATTTGTCTATTCAGTTGTTTGGAAATAGGGTACCGTGCCAGAACTCTTTTAGTGTGTGCACCTTTCAGGCTGCATAAAACCTAAACAAGATCCAGCTTGGTAGGAGGAAACTCAGATAGCCTCAACATGACAAATATATATACAGCGATCAACTATTTATTGGCAGTGTCACACTGTGAGTAAACAGATCTTCTCTTTAAATCACATTTTACTGAAATCATGCATAAACAGAACCAGAGGAGGTATCCGTGACAACCATATAATCCAGCAACCTCAGAGCACTTAGTGAAAAGGTAATGCGAGCCCTGTAAAATCCTCTGCTGAGACCAGGCTCTGTTTCATCACAAACAGCAAACAACTGGGGGTTTAATGATCAGCCACTTTACTGTACTTTATAACAATAGCCACTCAGTGATCTGAATCAGAAACTGTGGTCTCAATTTAGCGGCTGCATCCTTCAGAGGACCCGGGATCCTCTAACGGCAGCATAGACGGCTGGTGTCACCACGCAACAAAGCTACAGAAGAAAACCTTCTTTGGTGTATTAAAAATGTTGAAATGATGTTTTTTTTACCAAATAATAAACAGTTAATCACTGAAGAGCAATGAATCATGGGATACGTTGGGCCACGAAGGATCCAGCCGGTGGAGCCTCTGTTGCTCCGGGTTGGAAGCACGCATTTGTTGGGAGCATTTGGAAGAGCCTTTGAAATGGGACAGCCTAGTTGTGCTGCTGTGATGTAATTGGCCTACAAATTCGACTTCCAAAGGATGCGACCCCTACATGAAACACAGCTATTGACTGTGTATAAAGATGGATGACTTGTCTCCACTTCCTGTTGTCAAAAATGTAGCTAAAAAATCTCAGCTATGGGTGGCGCCATCTTGCACCATTTACGTTATTTGGAGCCAGAGTCTTTGCAGTTGTGATCTTGGTATATATACACAGTTGTGAGGTACCACCGAACCATGCACTTGCCCAGCTAGAGTTGGGCAATTTGGAAAAAAAATCTTTTTACAATCTTTTTTTCATATCAGTCGAAATCTATATATATCTTGGTATAAATCAAAAAACCTGCTAAAACTGCACTTAATTTAGAACATTTCATACAAACCACTACTGTGAAAAGGTGTATATAATGTACATACTCAGCATTTTTATTTTGATTCTATTGCCTTTTTATATTTCTCTATTCTCATTCTGACATGCCTGCTGCTGTAACAACTGAATTTCCCCGGTGTGTGGATCTATACGTTCTTATATTATCTTAAATAAGCTCCACTGCACTGAGGCTCCTATGATGTTTTCTAATCAAGTGCGTGTGTGTGTGTGTGTGTTGGTCTCAGTCCTTCTTCACACAGGAACCAATAATCACATGGGATATTCACCATCTAGTCCTATATTCTAAAATAGTTATTTATTGATGACGTCGGCTCATGACTCCGGATCGTTTCGGTCACTTTAATGCTGATGTCCTGACTGTGGTAATTACGTTACGTCTCGTGTTGTGTAGCATGTTTAAACATACTGTATGCCCCATAAACTCTAGAGAATCAAACAAACCCAAAGTGAAAGTCAGTCCTGTGCGTGTCCTAATAACTTATGATCGGTGATGGTGTTTGTTGTTAAAGTGTAAAGTGAGCGCAGGTCAAAGGGGGAGTGAGGAGGAAGCAGACTCTGACAGAGACTCTGACACAGGACGACCGCACCTTTAACGTTCAATCCAGATTCTGAAGCAGTGCTGGTTATAATTATTCAACGTTGGAAAACCTGCTTAAACTAATATTAGTAAGTTTTTATCACTTCAGCTACAGTTCAATATTTCAAATGCATGCAATAACTTTTAATGTTTTTACTGAACTGTTGTCAGAGATTTCAGGGGCCTAGCAGCACCCTGTCAATGACTTATATGCCGTAACCATGGAGATCTTTCCTATCGCTGCCTTCCCACATGACCATAACATTATCCAGCACACAATACCAGGGTGCACAATTGGCACTGGGAATGCAGTTTTAAAAAAAAGCAATAAAAAAAACAGGTTCTGGCCTGTAGCAGAAAACATGATTATGTTCAGTCACTGCATCAATGCAGAGTCATCCACCTCTATGCAGGAGCCCCAACGTGTGCTGCTGCTCCTCCTGCTGTGTGTCAACCTAACCTGTGGGTGTAACTCTATTAAAGCCACATGATTGGTTCGGCGCAGCGCTCATTATTATTGGCTGTTCGTGTTGTCTGTCAAAACATGGACAGAAAGAGTTCTATCGACGTTATATCGACATGTCTTAAATTTCTATCGAGGAAAATCACCCAGCCCTAGTCTAAAGGACCAGAAACCATCAACATCTGATTAGGGCTCAGCAAAGTCAACCTAAAATGGTATATGACGATGTATGCAGTGAAAGATAATGAAAGGTAATAGACTAATTATTTATGCTTTAGAGAAATTACAAGTACAAGCCTGACAGTGAAAGATAGAAGCAGTGCACTAATGCTGTAACTTGTTAACTTGCAAGAGTTACTGACAAGCAGTATGAGCTGCCAGGTAGGAATTTCTTCTCCAAGTCCGCAGCCCTAAAATTGCACAACAACATCAGATCAAACATTTTAGCAGTGCTGGATAATGGAATATTTGGCCCTGACAACCATCATGTGGTCCAGCTTTAACATGATGCCGTGCATGTCAGTGACCACACATTATGTCAGCAAAGAGTACACTTTGAAATCAAAATGGTGACAAATAAGCTTCATGCCAGAAAACCATACAGCTGACAACCTGGAAGAGGCCTTGTGTGGGACCATACATTGGAATATAGAGGAAAGAAAAATCTCTTGCATTACTACTGATAATGTGGCCAAAATTGTGGTGACAATCGGGCAATTAAAATGGCCGTGTTTAAGTTGTTTTGGTCACAACCTGAACATTGCCATAAACAAATCACATCAGCAACTAGTACTGATTGGGCATTCAGGGATTGCCAGGCAGTCAACACTGCTTTTTCCTACAGCTGGTTGAGAAGACGTGAGCTGTGCAAAACCCAAGAGGGTCTGAAACTCCCTGAACACCCCTTGATCACAGTCATTTAAAAAAAAGTCTAGGCCGACATAACAAGCTAATAACAATACTTTAATGTATGTTCAATTTCTGAAATGTAAAGCCATAGGCTATATGTGCATACTTTTGCATATTGTAAATACAGTCTACATATTCTCCCAAGCTCACTCAATTCTTCAATTGTTAAACCTCACTTAAAGAAGCCTAGACCCACAAGACTCATAAGCAGAGCCTTCTTCCAATCAGAGTGACGCACAGTGTACACTATGTCTACTTAGTGAATAAGCCTAATTGCATTATTCGTTTTGCATTCCTTTGTACAATTAAATGCTTGTTTGTGAATGTCAATGCATTTTTGCCTATAAAGAGTGTTCTTGTTTGTTTATTTTCTAACTAAAGGTGTAATTGGGACAGGAAAAGGTTGTTTTCTTTTAATTTGATTTATATTAACATTTTATTTGTATTTTATGGCTATTATTACTCAATCAGAAAATATGTAATCAGAAGGAAGGAAGGTGTTTAACTAGGGCCATTTTAAATGCAATGAGAATATTTGGAACAGCCAGAGTGCGACAATAAATCTGCAAGAGTTTCCTCTGGTCATTGCAATAATCATTCATAGATTCTCCACATTCACATTCTTCATTCTAACGAAGTGTCATAAGAACAACCTAAAATGATATAAACCATCTTTGAGAAAATTGAATTGTACTTTAAAATTTCCACTGTACCATCTGCTAACATGGAAGAGGTGGGGTTTCTGACCTTTACTACAACCAGTCACCAGGGGGCAATCAAGATTTTTTGGCTTCACTTTTTGGGTGATGTCATGTCATCCATCTTTATATACAGTTTATATTCTGGTTACAGACACTTCCCAACTACATTTGGGGAGAGGAGAACCATTCTCAGCATTTATTCACAACAATGATCCAAATTCTTACATGCTTCATTTCCAGGAGGGACTGACCCTGTTGTAGTAATGGCTTTTGACGCTCATAGTTTTCTCTAATTTGTCAGAACTACTCCTCCAGTCAACCAGGGGGAGGAAGTGATCGGAAAATAATTGGAATCTTATCCATCATTTGGTTGCATCACCATATTGCTTACCTCATTGATGGCTAGCTGCTCCCCTCCGCCCCCTCCTGGGTGTCCAAAACGATGTCCAGAACTACGAAAATCTTCGTACAGGAGATCCTCTTCACTTCCAAGTTCATCTCCAAACCCTGCCTTCTCTGATGTGCCATCAGGAATAACCACCGCTGGACAGGGGGCAGAAGAAACAATGATAAGATAATATGATTAGCTGACTTGAAAATGATCTGCTGAGTTTTGAATTAAAGCCTAAAATTGTGGGTGCTAAATTATTTGACTGATATTCTTCATCAAAACAAACCACACAATAATTAATAATGAGAAAAAGATTAATAACTAGAAGAGCACAGAGAAGAGCACAAACCTCTGCCTTATGAAACCATATTTAAATTCACTAGATCATGATTTGTATTTGGATCTCCACCAAATTGCACACAAATCCCCTAAATATGCTGGGGTTTTTTCATCAAGATTCATGAATTATTGTTCCCGAAACCAACTAAAATTTGATCATGATAAAGAAAAAACCCTCTGGACCCAACTGCACCAAAATTGAATGCATTCCTATCTGAATTATTCAGCACCCTTTCACCAAAGTTTGTGGTAATCTGTCCTCTGCCTACAGACAGACGCAGACAAAAACATATTCTCCTTGGCAGAAGATAGTATCAGTTTAACACTTTAATTAAATTAAATTTAATTAAACCAGCCTGCTTTGAATTATGATAGTTATGGTTTTTCCATAATCCTTATCACATATGTCCATCATTGTAAACTGCGTTTTACTATAGGTGTCAATAGATTAATCAATATTGAAATGGTATGTGCAGACCTAAATAAACAGATTCAGATTCAACAGAGGGTTCTTCTATGGACTAACAGGGAGCTCTTCCTGTATTACCTCAAACTAAAACATCAGGTACGGTATTATACCTTGAAAAATTAATCTTCTATTAAATGTACCTCAGTAGGAAAAAAACCTGGTGTCATTGCTGGCACACAGTTGCTGTCGGGACACAGTGACAATGCACCTGAGCTCTGGGTGGGGGCAGACACCCAATGTCGTGATATGTTACTGTGCCAAAAAGTAAGTAGAGCACAGAAACCTGGAAAACAGGCTCCGAAATGTCCCCATCATCAGACAGATCCTCTGCAGCTGGACTGGCTTTTAATATCTTCTGACTTTATGTGTAGGTGTACAAATCTGGCTCTGACTCATAATAGGTGGGGGAGATAACAGATGACCAACAAATATAATTTAAAGTTTCGATTTAAATCATTATTCGGTTACAAAGTATAGTTCTTTTTTGATATACATGAATACCTTTTGCATTTATTGTACCATTATCCAGAAAACATTTTTTCATCACTGTAACTAGGACAGCATTTGACACGGTCAGCATTTCTCCTATTCACTTTTGGCAACAAACATAACAAGGAGGCTCTGAGGGCCTCGTAGAAAGTAACATCCCAGTAATGGCCATCACTGATAATCAAAACTTAACAAGTCGTAACAAGTTTTCTTGATGCAAGCATATTTGCAACCAAGTGGCTTTTGAGTTGCTTAAAATAATGCTATTATTATTATAATATATATTATAATATATATTATTTCATACATGCCTAGGCTTCATACATTACAGGAAACAAAAAGGGAGGCATACATTCTTATTATGATTATTATTCAACCACATGTATCTGTATCAAATTTTGTTCTGCACTTATCATGTAATATTAGTAAGCTAGTTTTTATCACTTCAGCTACAGTTCAATATTGCAAATGCATGCAATAACTTTTCATGTTTTTACTGAACTGTTATCAGAGAACTCAGGGGCCTAGCAGCACCCTGTCAATGACTTATAAGCCGTAACCATGGAGATCTTTCCCATCGCTGCCTTCCCACGTGTACATAACATTATCCATGGCAGCACACAATACTAGGGTGCACAATGGGCACTGAAAATGCAATTTATGCAATAAAAAAACATGTTCTGGCCTGTTTTTGACAGTCAAACATTGTTTAGTAAGAATCATTCATGTCTCATATGATGTATACAATGAAAATCACATGAATGCTGGCATTACTGAAACATTGTTCAAAAAATGACATGGGCACAATCATCAGCCTCTTTCCATACTAATGTGAGTCTTTTACAAAGCAGCCTTTGTGCTTATTCCCTTTGTACTAACACCCTATGAAGTGTCTGAACACACCAATTCTGGCTACCTGGCTGAGAAGCTAAAAATACACTTGCTGTCACACCTCATCATAGGCGTCACCCTCAGCTGCCTCACCGACAGCTGTTGCCACGGAGGATGTATCCGTGGTGACAAATCACAGTGGAGACAGAGACAGATATAATGAAAGAACATCTAAGAGCCCTCTGGGCGATGTGGAAAAAGATGCACTTGGAAATTAGAGTCAGCTATTAAAGAATGTATACATTCACTTGGGGTGGGAGTAACGGGCGGTAAGCAATCCTGTACAGTTAACATATGGCACAGCATACTGAAGGTGTCCTCTTGTGTGAATACTTACAACAGCATCTTACGCATTGTGTAACACTACGTATATAACATTGCCATCCCTGCTGCCATAGGAACCATGGAATTACGGGTGCTGCCCTCATGGGGGCAGTGTAGGACACCCTGACTGGTTGTGTGTGAGGTTGTAGAAACATGGAGAAGCTCCAGGTATTGACTGCCCTTTATTCATGCGCAGTGGGATCCTGCAGTCTGGCTTACAGTAGCACAGAGGGGTGAAAGGAGGGACACCACATTAATTCTTCAACAAAACATTGGTCTACGCTGCTAACCGGGGACTCTTTAAAAAGAGATGGCTTGAACTTGATATAATATAACTCCACATTCAAAATGAAGAATTGAGATGAATGTTTTGAAACAAGAGTAACAAGGGTGATTAATGACATAAATACAAAAAAAGTCACAGAATTTCAATAATTGCTGTACTATAACTCTTTCTACCGAATCATGTTGATGCTGTTGCAATGGAAACAGTGATTTTATAGCTCAGGTAAATCAGTGAAATGCAGTCCATCCAAAGAAAACCAATGACTCTTTATACAACTCACTGTCATCACATCACAGCAGCTCACCATAAATGACTGAATTAGATATTTTAGGGGCCCAAGGACAAAAAAAATAGCTTGGATGGGTTTACAATGTTGCCTCACAGTTCCTTTCCAGTAGACGGAACACAGACGGATGTTTACAAAACTGATAATTCAAGCAGTTAATTATATTTATCAAGTATCTTCACTGAAGTGAGCAGAAATAAAAACGAAATCAAATATTCAGTAAGACCACCCTTTATTTGAAACAGCTCAGTGTACACGTAGGCACAGTTTAGACGTAGATTGTTCTAAGCATCTCTGGGAACTTCAGTCTCTATTGTTTCTGTTCTCTTAATGTGATCCCAGATTGACTTGATGATGTTGAGACAAGGGCTCTGTGGGGCACAGAGCTCCACCTCCACTTCTTGCTCCTATGATGGCATTGCACAATCAACAGTTTAAGTCCTCTTGGATGTAAGTTTTTAAAATTATACATCCTGAAAACCAATTTCTGAATTTATGATTGAGCTTATGGAGTACAATATAGCATTATATAAATTACAGTAATACATTGTTTATATTGTGTTTTTGTTTATCAAAAGTACAAAAAAAATACAATTAGTTAAATGACCAATATCATCAGGCATGCAGTCACTTATGGGTCAGGGCCTTGGAGCAGTTTCCTATACACTTGACCACTGCTGAATAAACACATTTTAAAAACTAAGAACACAAATCAAAAATTCCATCACCACAAAGCCAAACAATTATTCATTATTTACTGGTCTCACAAGCTTTTTTCCAAGCCTGTTCATCCTATGAATCACACATAGTGGTTAGTGTTTCATCTGATTTGACTGATATCTCCTTGTTTATCAAATACAAGAACATCTTACACTAATTCAAACTAATATTTTCAGAGGATTAGCTGTTGTACTTCAATATATTAAAAGGGACACATTTCCTGTTTCTTTCCTTACTAAATTTTGTTACAGTCTCTACTGTCCTCTATTTCTCAAATTATGTATTCTTTTATATTGTGCCATGTACAGTAGCTGCATGAGTAAACCATTTGGTGAATAGAAAACTGACACATTGTGCTGAATGTATTGATGACATGCTGCTGTTCTTTTATCCACAGAGATAAAAGCAATCGCCTTTCGAACAGCAGCAGCTTCACAGAGACCATCAAGTCACTCAAAGCACAAAAGGGAGAACTTAATTGCTCCATTTCCTGTTTGCTTCTCACTTGACTCGTCAGTCTGTCCTTGAGCCAGAGTGTGGGTTATGGCTGAGATGACACCACAGAACAGAACACTAATTTAAATGGATTTTGTGTGAATTTGTGTGTCACTGCAGGACACTAAGGCAAAGCGTGTTAGTGGGTGAGTTTGGGTTGTAGCATTTAATCATCCTGAGCCTCTGGATGTGGGTTAGCCACATTAGTGGATCAGATTTGTCTGCATAGAGAACATTCAATACTCGCTGGCACAAGTGTGTGTATGTGCATGTTGATGGCTGAGGAATTCAAGCGTAATGGTTCCATTTTCATTAGATGTGTGTGTGCTGCAGCAAGGGCACGTGTCTACTAGCGACACGTGACTGGCCAGCCTCATACCACTGACTGCCTTCAACCACTTGGCTAGCAAGAAAAGTGCCCAGATAGGTTGCGAGGGGGAAAAAGGGAGAGGGGTGTTTATCTGTATCTGTCCCTTAAAGGGTAAGTGTGGTGAAGCAATGAATAGTTGCTGTGTGTGTTTCAAAAGCCTGATATAGCCTTTGCTATATAGAGCTCTGCTAAAACTATTAAAAAACAACACATTCTACAATGACAAGTCCATTTGCCTGCTGGGAAAAGACATCTGGGTTATTTGTTCCTTCATTACCATGAAAACATGCAATGTAGTCCCACATACACCACCCTACTGCCCCAAATACTAACTAAACCAAATATGTAGAAATACGGTATTTCACATTGCTGGTTAGATCTATCCGTCATAGGTAAATCCTTTTTCATCCATCCATCAATTATATACAGCTTATCCATTTATGGGTCATTAGGGGCTCGAGCCAATCCCAACTGACAATGGGCTAGGGGAGCGCTACTGGACAATTAACCTTAACCTGATCTGCTCGTCTTTGGACTGTGAAAGGAAGCCACAGTGTTCTGAATGAGCCAGAATTACTTTTAAGATGCTAAAGATAAAGAACACCAAACATGTGCCGTGTTCAGTGTTATTTACTGTACGTCACAGCAAAGCAGCAGAGACAAGACAGACTGGGGCGGCTGTGGCTGAGGGGTAGAGCGGTTGTCCTCGAACCAGAAAGTCAGCAGTTCAATACCCAGTCTTCCCCATCTGCATGACCTTGGCCAAGATGCTGAGCCCTGAATGGCCCCCTCAGAGAACAAAAAGTGCTGCTAATAGATGCACTGTACAGCACTTTGAGTGGTCATCAAGACTAGAAAATATATAAATACAAACCATTTACCATTTACAAGAGTCCATGACTATGAAAACAAACTTACTATAGAAGATATTTAGGCAGCAGCTATAAAGAAAATAACCCCCTGATCGAAAATTCTGACCTGCCAGAAATCCATCCAATCATTCAACAGACACAGTTATTCAAAGGTTTCTCGGACGACAGTGTATCTGACAACAATGTGACCAATTCTAAAATCAACCATTAAAGTTTACAGAGCTGCTACCTGCTTTAAGCTGGAACAACTATACTTTAGGTAGTGCAGTGACGAATTATATTTCATGACTGGTCTCTCTCAGTTTGACCTCCTGAATTAAGCAGTTAGTTTTGTGCATGAACACATGTTTTGTGTCTTTGGTGAATGGTGAACTAAGGGGATCAGTTGGCTACTGCTGAATGTTTACTTGAGGGTTGTTAAATTTCAAGGGACGTTTTACAGCATTTCATTTTCATTATTAGAGTGAATATCTTCTATGAAATCATGATGTCGGAGCCCAAAACATCAAGCAATCAATAGCACATCATCTGAACATGATCTGGGTCACTTTTTATTTTATTGAAATAAAGCAGAGTTACAGGGGTTTTAGTAGGGGCAGCCAACTAACAAAAACAAGACGAACAACAGGATCAGGATAAAAGAGTTGTTTTAAAGTGAAGTAGACACATTGAATTTGCAGCTTTACCAGACTTATGGACTAAAACCAAAGTTATCATGACAAAACAAGATTGAACTTATGTATGTCACTCTTTGATGTCCACATTATTTTTCCTCTGGTTCAGTGAGTGTCGACAGTAGAAAGATAAGAAAGATACCTTGCTAAATGTTGTATCTATTGTGTTTCGTTTAGGTGGGCATTTAGCTGAGCTTCTACTAGAGGCATAACATGTCCATATTGACTATTTCAGTTTCAGAAGGTTCAAAAAATGGTAGATATGAATGTTAACTAATTTATTTTTGGGAATGTGAACTTAGTACAGAATTCTAAATTGTGAATTATGAACGTCAATCAATCAAATGTATGTATATTGCACGGTATCACAACAAACAGTTGTCTCAGGGTGCTGCACAAACATGAACATGAACTATAGTTTATTTTAATCTGGCTGCTTTCTGAACATGTTCGCCTTTGTTACAATCATGTCACTATGTTTAGCATTCATTTGACTTTGTGCATGTTATCATAACTGATGGAATTTTTTCTTTTGAAGTAATGCTCAATTTGTAATAAGCCTGAATTAACCTTTAAAATGACAAATTGTTCTGCTGTCCATTAGATAATGCTAACAGTGACAAACCCCTCTATCTGGGGTTTTATTTTTTTTGTATATCTTTATACCATATCTCTCTCTCTCTCTCTCTCTCTCTCTCTCTATATATATATATATATATATATATATATATATACACACTACCACTGCCTTTCTATTAAGTGATGGATTGGAGTCAAGCATGTTGCCAAATTCTCCACAAGGTGACAGAGTCACCCGGCGGGCAGAACCTCAGCTGTGGCTTCCCTGAAGCTCAGTGAGCAGATATACTCTTTGATACATCAGGCTTTTAATCTCTAGCATCAACTAATGGATGAGGAAGAGGATTTTTTAAGTACTGATGTTTACAAGTTTAGCCATCCACTGAGACCCAGCTGTGCTCTTTAATCCACCTGTGCCAATGTGGACAAAAGACAATCATCAAAATCAATTCCTTGTCACCTTACATCCAGTGTGCGCTGGAAAGAAACTGCACAAAAATATCAGACTTAGCAATTGGGAAATAATGTGTCGGAAATAAAATAGCTCTGCAGCAGAATTTGCCAACACACACACCTTCATCGACTCCTTCAGGGTGACCTTGGAGGGCTTCTCATGATCTAATGTCCTTCCACGTGAAGGAGAGCACATCTAACATTAAAGACCATCTTAAAATCCGCTGTCCACCCACTGAATGTTGACAGTTTCTTAGTGGTGGTTTGTGAGAAATCCACTTTCTTAGACTTATGTGAATACTAACCAGACTTAAAATCTCTCAAAGATGGAAATATCCCTACAATTCCTTATGGCAACTTGTCATTCTTTTCTTGTTAGTATTTTCTCATCTATGAATCACCAGCAGCTGTGTCAAAGGTGAATCTAGGTCACCTAAATGTATTTATTTTACTAGAAGACACAATGGAAATAATACAATAAGGATACGGCAGCCAATCAGGTCATT